>NC_056728.1:308014298-308314298 GCF_019279795.1 Protopterus annectens
AGGGCTTGAAAAGCAAAAGGTGCCCAAAGCATATGTCCACTTCCTTAACCTGTCTACAGTCCCAGATTCATTACTGGGCAGATGAACTGTGGCTGCAACACTGGTCAGATCCTTTTTTGTTGCAGCTGCTACAATGATAGACTCGACCAATAAATTCTTAGTTCAGTGCTGTGTATCCTTGAGGAGGGTCTGACAAGTTTATCTGGCTTCTGAAGAACAGATTCACAAGTAAAGGGTTACCTACCATGATCTTCTGACTGCCAGATCAATAAGTTTGCCTGCTAGAGGTACTACCCAAGAAGTAAATGGTAATGAACACCATAGACCTCAAAACAAACCTCTATGTTCTGGTGGGTGGGGAGGTGGTAGTGGGGGCTGTGGGCCAGGATCCTCTCTGTCTCATAAGTTGAAGGATCTTATCAAAACTGGAATGTTCCCAAAGGGGACTGGGGAGAACCCTCTCGATATTCAGAGTTGGTATAAGAAATGATGGACCCTGAAGAAGAAGCAATGTGCCTCCTTCTGCATGCCAACTTTACTGAAGCAATGGAAGGGGTATTACGGACTGCTCATCCTACTGTGAAGCAGCAGCTTTGAGACCTGTTAGCCCTGACCCATGGATGCAAGATGGGGCTGAAATTCAAATGACTGGGAGGTAATGGGTGGAATCAATCCAGAAAAAAAAAACAGTCTCAGCTCTCAACTCTCAAAAGGGATAAAATTATCATAACATGAAATGCAGTTCCATCTTCTGCCAAATTTGAGGACATCTGCTCCATAATCAGATCCATTCTTCCCACAAGAGAAATGGACATTGCCAAAGATGGAACCCCCAAAATTGTGAGGGTAGACTGCTTTGAAGAGGGGACTGATGCTAAATTCTCAAGGACCAAAATCTCTGACACTGTCAATAGAGCCATATGAGATAAATCAGATGAAAGTACTACAGATCCAGCTTTGATTCATCATGTTTGAGACAATCCCAGCACCGAAGCAACTGAAGTCAGGTGAGTTAAATCAGACCCCTCGAAAGTCAAGCCTGGAAACATGGTCAGCACAGAAGGGACAGGTCTCAGGTCTAGGATCGGCTCTGAAGCCACTGGTGTTGAAAGCTGCAATGGAGAAGGACCTAGTAAGAGATGCTGGGCCAGGTCTATCTACCTTCAGAGCCTAAGAGGATGGGAGGACTTCCACCTCATTCTGTCTCTTCAGAAAACCCTCATTATGGAGTCTAAATCTGAAAATACTTTAATAAGACCTGAAGGATCAAAGCAAGTAAGCAGAGGCTGGCTGAGATGGAATCCTGGGTAACCTCATCTTTGAAGTAGTCATACTTAATAGCTTCTTGGGGGATATGTTTGGTATAAGTATTGTCCTAGAGAGATGAGCAGCCAATCGAGGAGTGTCCGGTGGCATTGAAGTTGCACCAACTCAAATCTGAGACGTTCGGAGCTGGGAAGGTTCTGAGTCATGGGATTATCTTTTTATAGACTGAATCCTTGCATTGATGAGAATGCTTTTAATAGGGCTTCTGGGACTTCTCTGATTCTGTATCTGGGAGCAGCAAGCCCTTAATTATCAACTTGTTACTGCGATGAGACAGATCTAGAAAGAAAAAAAATCCTTTTCACTAGCCGAAGTAGAAAATTCAGCTATGAATATAAATGTGTGTGTGTGTGTGTGTGTGTGTGTGTGTGTGTGTGTGTGTGTGTGTGTGTGTGTACGTATACATACATATATGTGAGAAGGTAGACATTGAAAGGAAAAACATAAGATAACAAAAAGGGATTGAAAGTGGAAATCGGCAGTGGTCTAAAGCAACCCAATAAAGGCAAAAGGAAGAATAAAGACTGGCAAAAAGTATTATGAATATAGAACAGATTTCAAAAAGTAGCACTTCTAAGTCAAAATCTGCTTTTGTTGGTGATGGCGACAAACAAGATCTGAGGTAATCTTGCAAATTAGGACATGACTGAGAAAATATTTTTCTTCTTTTTAAACAATAAACATCTTTATTAAATTATCACTTATGACATAGGCAAGCATACATTTATATAAATGAAAACAAACCATACTGACAATCTTAGTTGCAAGCATTTTATATCACAAACCATTTTGACGTAATTTTAGTTGCAAACGTTATACATCACTTATAATCTATGCAATCATTGCAAGTCAAACATTACATAGCTCATTGAAATCCTGCCTTCTTCTAAACCTCTTTCCTCCCCTGCATGTACTGTTCCCACAATTCCCATTTTTTCCTATGTAATTTGCTCCTACCCTTTTCTAAAGATCCCAACTCCAGTTGTTTTATTTCTGCTAATACTATAATCACTACTTCTAGTACAGTTGGTTTTAGACTTTAATTTCCACTTTCTAGTAATTGCTTTTTTGGCAGCCACTATAATTAGACTAAGACATTACCATGTCTAGCCAATTCCAATACTGTATCATACCTCAGAAAACTCATTTTCCTAGCTATGCCAATTTGCTCATCCAGTATTCCTGATACAGAAATCTGCCAACTCATTACACTGTCAGAAAATATGTTCCCAATTACCTCTCTTTCCCATCACACCTTCTACATTTGCTGTCTACCTGAGGAAAATTCTCTGGTGTCTATCTGGGGTATAAAAATATCTATGTAAACATTTCTAAGCAAAATCCGAAATATTCTACATTTTATTGCATCTTTAAAAAACAAACATATACCCCTCACCATTGTTTATTTGCGAATTACTTATCCAGTCTCTCTTCCCAATCCTTTCTAACCTCCCCAGAGTGATTTGTATAGTTATCATGCAATATTTGTTATGTTCTACTAATTATTCATTTTTTAACAGCAGCTTCTGTTCTAGATTCTACTAAAAACTCAGTGCTGGTCTTTCATTTAGGACCTCCCTACTTATTTCTCTTTGCCTATACTCCGATATCAATCCTTGACAGAGAAGTCAATCTCTAACCAGCAGTCCAAATAAATTATTGGCATCTTCCATTCTATTACCTTTCCCTCTCTAGTTATTTACTCTCAATACCTTGGATCCTTTGTCAGTTTTCTCCATAAATTCCAACCCCTTCTTGCCTATTGTCTGTATCACAAATTGCAGTCATCTCTATTAGTGGAATCTCCTTTCTAAATTCCTGTGCTGACTTAGATCTTGCAATATTTTCTGATGCTTTATGAATATAATATTCTGTATAATTATTGCTATTCTCCTTAAAAGGTCTGCATCCAAAATCCCAGTCTCTCCTTGTTTCTTGAGCCTATCCCGCTTCATCATCATCTCTTTCCACTTTGAATTATAGGTTTCTGCTTGTGCTACGTACAAGAGCCTTTAACTATAGCTCTGAAATACCCCTTCACATCGGTAATCCCAATCTGCCTTGCACTATTGGAAGAATCAGCTTATCCCATTTGACTCTTGCCATCTTCCCCTCCCAGATAAAATCCTTCAGCTCTTGATTAACTATCTACAACTTCTCATCTGGTTGATAAAAATATGCCTGACCTGTGTATAAGATTAAAGGGACTAAAACATTTTAACTGCTTGTATCTTACTATCCATATAACACAGCTTCCATTTTCTGTTTTTGCATTATCTTTTTTAGTCTCCTCCCACATATCTTTAGCTGCCACAGTGGAATAATTTTTAATCCATACTCCTAAGTACTTCATTTTATCATGTCCCCATAAATATGGATACTGCTGAACCAATTTGTGTCCATGTACATAATGTACAGTTACTGCTTTTGTTTTAACTTTCTTTAATTTTATATCCCGGAAGCAATGAAACTGCCTCTGTTAGATATATATTTAGACATTTGTAACAGTATATATATATATATATATATATATATATATATATATATATATATATATATATATATATGTGTGTGTGTGTATAGAGAGACAGTAAAATGTAACAGTGCATATATACTTGTTTATTAGAATATATATGTGGCAAAATATAACAGTGCATGTGCACTTCTGTTTGCTAGAATATATGTAGGAAAATATAGTCACTTAAATGCATGTACATTTCTGTTTGCTAGCAGGTATACATTAAAGGGTTAAACTGCTCTTAGATGAGAAGCAAGTAGAAACAAATGTATCCAACTGTGTGTAATGTTCTGTGCTTGATATAAGCTTCAAGGAGAATTACAGATAAGAAACCCAGGTGCAGGGAGGACCGGGAAACTTCCTGATAGGAACGACTCCCTAAAAGTTTAAGACATAATTCACCTTGAAACAGAACACAAAGTAGTTTAGCAAAAGTCTTGCATGACATCAGAAGGATTCCAAAGGTATTAACATCAACAGACTGTTTTCATGGACAAGATCCAGATGGTACAGAAAAAATGTACATAAAGGACATTGAAAGAGTATGATGCTAGATCTGATTTTTTAGATCTGGTACATGTAGGAACACATTTGTTCTGTGGTAACTGGAGATCATATTTTATGCTGCCTGAAAAGTTTAACTTGAGACATTAAAACCTGTAAACTGTGACATTATCATATGTGTCGTCTGTCACAGATGAGTTATTTTATTAGTAACTGCGCAAAAGTTAATATATAGTGCTGAAAAGGTTAATAGCCTGCAAAGTTCAGGGCATTAATCAGACTTTGGTTTCAGCAAGCAAGCAGCACCGGCACGATCATCATAAATAATTTTTCAGCCTCAAAATGTTCTGTAACACTTCCCTTTTCTGGTTTTATCAGGTATAAAATATCTGCAAACAGAGCCAGCTTTTTTTGACTACCGTACCAATTATATCCGTGAATTTCCGAGTCCCTTATTTTCTTTGCCAATGGTTCTAAATATAATGCAAAAAAGGGGAAAGAGGACACTACCGCCTGGTTCCCCTGCTTAAGCAGAAATTATCAGAGAGGAACCCACCCACTTTAATTTTCACCTCCGATACCTCGTATATCCTCCTAACCAACCTTATAATTTTATCAGGGAATGCAAATGTTTCCATTGCCCTGCACATAAAGTCCCAGCTTACTCTGTCAAAAGCTTTCTCTGCATCAAGACCCACCAACAACAGTGGCATTTTCCTACATTCTGCTTCCCCTCTGGATCATCAATGTTCTGTTAATGTTGTCAAATGTTTGCCTCCCCTCCACAAAACCACTGATCCATATCTATCAATTTTGGCATTACTTTTGCTATTCTTTTAGCCATTATAGACAAACACTTTACAATCATGATTTAGTACTGAAATGGGCCTGTGTGAAGCTGGATCTGATGGATCTTTACCCTCTTTAGGTATTACAGTTAGTACTGCTTTCTCACGGGATGTTGGCACTTCTCCTCCTCTTAAAATACTGTTAAACAAAACATTCCAGATCTTTATCAGTTTTTTCCCTCCCAGCTTTCAAACCTCCACAGGAATACCATCTATTCATGGGGATTTTCCTGTAGATTGGTTATATATCACCATATTTACCTCATCTCTTCCTATCCTATTAGTAACTGAGCCTCATCTACCTCTAACATTGGCATATTTAACTCTTCTATAAACATTACAATTTATACCTTTCTTTGATTTCTATATTTCTCTACTTTATAATTTCTGAAATACTTCTAATACTTCTACAGGATCTCTTATCTTCCTTGTTATAGGCTCCCTAAGCTTGATGACAGCCCTTTCTACTTTCTGTTACCCGAGTTCCAATTATTTAGCCAAATGTTGAAGCCAATCATCTTTTCTTTGTACCTAGATAGCATTCATGGAAAAGAGAGAATTCCAGTCAGTTATCAGGATCTTCTCTTCATTTGCAACATGCATACTAAGCTCAGACTTATCTCTCTGTATCTCCATTAGGATTTTACTCACCAAATCATTCACTCCCACATGCACAAAATACAGAAGTGTAAAACTTACCATAACAGTATACGTGATACTTCTGATTGTTGCAGTAATCTTTATTCCTGGGATATCCTGTTGTGGATAGCTGAATGTCCAGCCAGTATACCAAAGCTTTTGCATCATGCGTGAACCATATGTTGGACATATGTCCCACATGCAAGTTCGTAAGTTTTATACGAGACATAGAAGCATCTAATTCTTAGAAATGAAGTGCCCCAGAAGAACTAGAGCAACACCAGAGGAAAATAACAACACTTACATCCAGGAAGGGAATAAGACAGAGAGGAGGATAAAAGAAAGACTCCTCGGCTTTCAGAAAGAAAACAGAAACCAACAGGATGTGGGGGAGAGAATATTGCAACAGTGAGAAGTAGGACATCTACTATACAAGATCTTACACAACTATACTATGTCTTCCCTTCCTTATCACTGTTGCAGTACTCTTTTCTCCTGGGAGTGTACAAAATCTGTGGGAGAGAATGGGAGAAGAAAACCACAGAGAAGCCCACCAAAAACTCATGAAGGATAGCCCTGGGAAAACCCGCCCTAGCCCTAGACATCCAACTTGTAACGTTTGGTGCAAGTGTGCACAGAAGACCAAGTAGCAGCTTCCGGAAAAGATCTAGTGTCCAGACCCTTGAAAATGCACCAGAACAGCCCACTGCCCTGGTAGAATGACCATGAACAGAAGAGAAAAGCTGCTTGCCATGAAAAGAATACCAAAGCGAAATGGCCTTAGAAATCCAGGAGGAGAGGGTTTGCCTAGATACTGCCAAACCCAATTTCTTGGCATGAAAGGAAACAAAAAGCTGATCAGATTTCCTGATATGTTTTGCTTTGTCCAAATAATATCAGAGCAGTCTATGTAAATTCAAGGTGTGAAGAACCCTCTCACTAGTAGCCTGTAGAGAAGTGAAAAAGGAGGGAAGATGAATGAACTGATTCAAGGGCAAATTATTAACCACCTTGGGCACAAAAGGAGGATTGTTGTGAAGAGACACCCTATCCCTGCAAAAAAGCAAAAATAGTGGACCCATCATGAGGGTCTTCAGTTCACAGACCCTCTTGGTGGAAGTAACAGCCACCAACAATACAGTCTTCCAACTACAATGTTGCACGGAAGAAGAAACCGGCGGCTCAAAAGGTGACTGGATCGATTTTTTGTGAACAAAATTAAGGACCCAAGGAGGAGGAATAAGCTTTCTTGGATGCCAAATATGAAGTACGCCTTTAAAAAAAAATTGTTTGATTTCAAAACTAGTAGCAAAATGTTGATTCAGAGGTAGAGAAGTGGAATTGACTAACAATGAACTTTAACAGCTGAATATGCCAAGCCAAAATTGAGCAACTCACACAAGTAAGACAGGGTCGCATAAACCACCACAGAAAGGGTCCAGATCATGCCTGAGACACCAAATAGAAAATCTCTTCATTTTAGTCACATATGACTTTTTAGTAGTGGGTTTTCTGGCCTCCTGCAAAACCTGAAGCATGTCGTCAGAAAACTGGTGCCTAAAAGGAATCAGAACTCTATCACCCAAAGTGTCAACTGAAGTTTGGACAAGTGAGGGTGAATGAGAGATCCCTTGTCATGTGTGAGAAGATCCATCCTGTGAGGTAACTTGTGATGACTGCCCCTGACCAGATGAAATAGAAGGGGGGAACCAGTACTGTCTGGGCCAAAAGGGAGTAACCAGCAAGATTTTGGATGTGTCCCACATGATCATGTACAGGACCTTTGGTAGCTTAGGAAAACGGTGATAGGCATACAGAAGAATCCGCTTACAAGAAAAAGATAAGGTGTCCACTTTCCAAGCCAGATGACTTGGCACTCTAGAACAGAATTGGAGAAGTTCTCCATTTAGAGCGGAGGCAAAAAGATCTACCTGAGGAGTAACCCACCATATCCAGAAGCACCTCCCTGTGAAGCATCCATTCATGAGGATTTGTCCTGGACCTGCTCAGAGTCAGCCTGGAAAGAAGGTAAGATTTTCCACCTCTCTGCTTGTTGATGTTACTCATGACTGTGGTAGTGCTTGTAAAAACCTTCAGGGGACCTGTAACCTAATGGGAGTGAAAATCCTGGAGAGATAGAAGTGGAGCCCTCATCTCCTTGATGTTGATATGGTCTGCCAGACATTGATGTGACCAAAGACCCAGGATGTTTAGGTTGTTGGAGACTTCCCAACCATGATCAGATGCATCTGTGTACAGCTCTGTACACAGCTTCTGAGTATGGAGAGGAAAGTACAGCTGTGTACACTTACCATAAATGTAGATGTTCAAGTGTATTCACTGTTGCAGTCATCACTTGTGGGTTATCCCTGCTGGGTAGCCCTCGGCCACCTGAATACCAGAGTAAAGGATTTCCCTTCTGCGTCGGCTGTTCTGAGACTGCAGCTGATGTCAGGTAATCAGGGCTATAAAGGGTAAAGCCAATGCCATTATATCAGTTTTTCTTGCCCCCCCCAATAGTCAACAGCTCCTAAGAGGATACAAAAATACAGGGGAAGGCGGGAGGGAAAAAGGACTGCAACAATGAATACACTCGAACATCTACATTTATGATAAGTGTACACAACTGTACTATGTTCTTTGTATTTCACTGTTGCAGTCACCACTTGTAGGAAGATTGCCAAAGCTGAAGAAATGGGTGGAGGCATGCTATATAGCTTATGGGGATGCTAGCATGCCCTGCAGGATTGCAGATGCAAATCTTGCCCAGGTTTTGGAGAATGCAGCCAGCTGGTAATGCTTAGTGAAAGTGTGGATATATGTCTATGTAACAGCCTCCAGAATATCCTTGGTAAGAACCCCTCTCAGGAAGGCAGTGGAAGTAGACGCAGCTCTAGTGGAGTGAGATCTGATGGATTTAGGAGGACTCTTTCCGTGGAAGGCATAGCAGAAATGTATGCAATGAGAGATCCATTTGGAAATGGTATGCTTCAAAATGGGTTTCCCCTCTGCCCCAGGGGCGAATGAAACCAGTAGTTGATCAGTTTTTCTGACTGACTTGGGCCTGTCAAGGTAAAATCTCAATTGTCTGTGTACGTCCAGGGTATGCAGAATTCTTCCAACTTTACTGATACGTTTTGGAAAGAAAGTAGGTAGGTGAATGGTCTGGTTGAGGGTTACATCAGAAACCACCTTAGGCATAAAGGAGGGGTTGGTTCTCAAAGAGACCCTGTCTGTGTGAAAAATGATGAAGGGCTCAGTGGCCATGAGGGCCTAGAGCTCAGATACTCTCCTGGCAGAAGTGATGGCTAGCAAGAAACAGTTTTCCAAGAGAGGTACTTGAGATCTGCTGAGGATGCTGGTTCAAAGGGCGTAGAGTCAACTTTTCCAAAACAAAGTCCAGATCCCAAGCTGGTGCAGGTGGCCTTCTAGGTGGTCTGATGTGAGCCACACCTCTGAGGAACTGTTTTAAGAGGTGCTCGGAGAACAAGGGCTGCTCCGCCTGGACATAGGCTGAGACAGCTGAAGCATGAGTCTTGATAGAGGAGTAGGACAACCCCTTTTCTAGAAGCTCTGCCAGGCAGTGCAGAACCAGTGGTAAAGAGGCACTAGTGCCGTCTGCGCATCAGCAGGTGAACCTTTTCCATTTTGCGGAATAAGATTTTCTGGTGCTGGGTCTATGGGCCTCCTTAATAATGTCGAACACTTGTTTGCTGAGGGCTGAAGTGTTATCTGCCTTTGTGGAATCATCCATGTGGTTAACTTGAGTGTGGCCAGGCCTGGGTGCAGTAGCTTCCTTCTCTGGTGCGTGAGAAGGTCTGTGGTGGGGGGTGGGTGGATGAGACTGATGAATATGGAGTACCAGTGCTGCCTCGGCCAGTCTGGGGCAATTAGGATAACCCTTGGCCCTTCCTCTCGGATCTTGAGCAGCACCTTGGGTATCAAAGGTAGTGGGGGGAAAGAATACACAAACAGGCTGCCCCAATGGAAGGAGAGGGCGTCCACCCTCCAGGCAATGTCTGAGGAGTCTGTGGTTATGGTTTGATCATGTGGCTGAAGGACAAAGGGAAGGCCCTTGTTCAGACTGCAAGCCTTGGTCTACCATAGGAACTTCTTACCTAGACAAGGAATCAGGGGGGCAGGTGTTCCAGTGACTGGGAGTGTTGGCAGCAGAGGTTCCTTAGGTACCACTGCAATTTTCTCATGTGCAGCCTGGCAAGGGGTACCAGCAGAATGCAAGAGGCCATGTATCCCAGTAAGGTGGCTTTTGTGTGCCAGCTGGGTGAAGTAAGATTGTAGAAAGGCCTGCTTCTGTGGGGGCGAGGAAGGCCATTTGTACTGAGGTGTCCAGAAGGGTGCCCAGGAAGGTTATCCTTCATGTGGGCTGTAGATGGGACTTCTCCAGGTTGATGGTAATCCCAGTGAGATTAGAAGGATCTGCACAAAGGAGAGGTCCTGCAAGAGTTTTTTCCTTGCTTTCTGCCTGTATGAGGCAATCATCGAGATAGGGATAAATGTGTATGCCCTTCTGTCTGCAAAATGCAATGACTGGAGCCAGGCACTTGGTAAAGACTCTGGGAGCAGTGGATAAGCCAAAGGGCAGAGCAGAGAACTGAAAGTGTTAGGACCCTGCTCTGAACCTTGGGTACCTCCTGCAGGACTGTCTGATAGGGATATGCAGGTAGGCATCCTTCAGATCTAGGGTCACTAGCCAGGCTTGTGGTAGGAGCATAGGTAGTAGCTTTTGTAGAGTCAGCATCTTGAATTTTGGAACCAGGAGGGACAGATTTAGGGTGCAGATGTCTTGAATAGCGTCAGGTGCCCTCTTTTCTGGGAACCAGGAACAGTCGAATAAAATCCTTTTCCGGTCTATTCCTCTGGTACAGGTTCTACAGCACCCTGGGCATAAAGCTTTCTGATCTGACGAATAGCTTCTGTCTCTGATTTGCAGGGACGTATGGGCAACCTGACCTTTTTGGCTTTTCTTTGAAATAGAATTTATACCCGCTGGTAATAATTTTCAGGATCTGAGGTGATGGCCTGCCAGTTTTCTTGGAAGAGGGAAAGTCTTCCTCCTAGCCTGTTGGGTGACCTGAGGGGCAAAGGGGAAGGGAGAGAGTCATTGAGAGTCCTTGGAGAAGGGAGTTGGTTCAGAACTCCCTTGCCTAGGAGCAGCAGTGGACCACTGCCTGGGTCTTTGTTGGCTATGGGACTGATGCCTACAGGTTCTATCTCTGTGTCCCTTTCTCTGGACTGGTTTTGTCTGAGAGGGAAAGGACTAGTGTTTAGAGGGGAAGTTTCTGCTGAACCAGGGAGGTTGCACCTGTAAGAAGTCCTTGACAGTTTGCATGGACTTGGCTTTGTCCTCCATTTTCTTAATGACCTCTTCCACTTTAAATCCAAACAACTGGTCTTTATCTAAGCAGGCGTCTAGCAGTTTGGATTTTACCTGGTCAGGCAAAAGCTGTTCCCTTAACCAGGCATGCCTTCTGATTACTGAGCCTGTGACTGCAGCTCTGGTAGAAGCTTCTAACGCATCAAAACCACAATGCAAGGAGTGTTTGGCTACCTGAGAGCTAGACTGTATGAGGTCTGTTAATTCTCTGGTAGTACTATTGTCAGGAATGGAAGACAACTTCTGTTTAATCAGTTCAAGGACATTTTGTTGGAATTTCCGCATATGGAATTGACAATTTAAGGCTCTTACAGCTAAAGTGGCTGAAGTGTATACCTTTTTACACATTCTGTCTAAAGCTCTGCTTTCTTTGTCAGCTGGGATGGGATTTTTAGATGGGGGGTGGGCAGATGGAATGGGGTCATCAGCATCAGAGTCCTCAAATGCTGCAAAGGGCTGGCCTTTCATGTCTGACTCCTCAAGGACAGATTCCTCATCAGACAGGGCTTCAGGGGAGGCATCCCTTTTTCTTTTGCCTGGGGTGGGATGGTGGGGCTAGCTTCCCCTAATAAGAGTCATCAAGTCTTCTGCCATTCTGAGCAATTGCTGTAACTGAGGAGCAGGCTGGCTAGGTGTGTAGGTTGGTGGCTGGGTCCTTGGTGAGGGACCTTTTTGGGGGTAGTGTTAGGCTTGGGCCTGGGTGGGTTGGTAGTCTTATACAAAGTGAGTTTAACCCGCGGCATTGTCGTCAGTCTGAGTCTGGCTTTGGTAGTTGGAGGAGTCTCAGTGGAAGCTGGTGCCTGCAAAGCAGCTCTGGACCTGACCACGTTAGAATGAGGCGACATAGGGGACAGGGAGGCAGATCTGGCGGCGTACTGGACTGCGAACGGGTCTCAGTAGAGGCCTGTGACTGTTCCTTGGCTGGGGTCAGGGGCTGCCAAAGTGCCTCACTGAGTTCAGCTGTGGCACTGAGTTGAAAAAGAGCAGACTTTTGACCCGTCGTCAGCCTAAGTTTTAGAGGCCTATATTTATCCTGGTCTTTCTTTTTTCTAGGTAAGTCCGTAGCCGGTTGAGAGACCGATGCCATAACGTGTTGAGAAAAAGACTCACTAAAATGCCTAGCTACAATTTCAGCTCTTCTTCTTATGGTTCTAGCATTAAACAGGGCACAGAACCAACACTTGGGGACGTCGTGGTCTGGGCCTAAACAAGTGACACTGACATAATGGAAGTCTCGGTGTGGGATCTGCTTTCCACAACTGACACAATTATTGACTTTCTCTTACATCGGTTAAAAGCAAGAAAATGTTCCCAAAAAGGGGTACTTGGCTTTAGACAGTTTCCTCACTCTGGCAATGGCCAACCGATGCACTCGCAAAACTGCTTCTGCTTCAGGCTCCACGGCAAGAAAGACTGATGTAATGGCGTTGCCTGTCACCCTTTATAGCCCTGACAACTTGATGTCAGCCACAGTCTCAGAACAGCCGATGCAGGAGGGAAATCCTTTACTCTGGTATTCAGCCCAGCTGAGGGCTACCCAGCAGGGATAACCCACAAGTGATGACCGCAACAATGAAACACAAAGAACATCCTGGAAGGGCAAACCTGGATTTAGGGAAATCTGCTGAATCCAGCAGTGAAGCTTGAACTTAAAACAAGGCAAGAGAGGAACTAGATACTCCAGAGGGTGGCAGTGCTGGAGCCAAACAAACTTCAGATACCACTGAAATTTCATGTGGAGTTTTGCAAAAGGAACCATGGGATGGGTGGTGCCATGTACCCCAGATCCCGAAGAAATTCCTTTGCAGGAAGGACTGGAATAGGAAGAAGAGACTGGAAATTTGCAGTAAATGAGAGGACCTTGGGAAGCAGGACGACAGCCAACAATGTAATAATCTAAATCCTGCAACCTAGAAACTTCCTGAGAGGGAGTCAAAACATACTTTTTGAGATGGAGTGTAAACCCACACTGTGCAGAAGAACTACAGTAAAGTGTAGATCCTGAAGCAGGAACTGCTGAAGAGGGGGCTTGAATTAAAAGTTCATCCCAATAAGGGAATCTCTGAATTCCTGAAGTCTGCAGAAGGCTATCACAGGGGCCAGACATTTGGTAAAGACCTTTGGAGGTGTAGAAAGACCAAAAGACAAAGCACAGAACTGATAATGAGATGAAGAAACAGAAACAAAGACATGTAAAAAATGAATGAAGACAGGGTGAATAGGAATGTGGAGTTAAGCATCCTTCAAATCCAGGGATACCAGAAAGGCTTGAAGAAGCAACAGAGGGGACCCTGAAAAAGGTGATGAGAAAAGACAGGTTTAGAATGGGTCCTCATGACCCCGACTTCCTGGAAAATCAGAAACATCCTGCAATAAAAAACTGTCCCCTGCTGAGACAAGAGGACAAGCTGGATACTTCCCGGAAACACCAGATCCTGCAGAACCAAAGGAAATGTGGGAGCTGACAAGGGGGAGGCTGAGGAATGCCTGAAAATGGAGGAAGGGACTTCCAAGCAATAAAAAAATAAAAATCTCCTCCATTTATCAGCAATAAACTTTCCTGTACTAGGCCCTTCTTCTAGCCAAAAAAACAACACAAAACTTGTTGTGGAAGCTGAGACCCTCAGGGTCCAGAAGCAAAATGTGCCAGGCTGCTGTTAGATGAGACTGAATCTTGACCAAGCTGTGGGATGAAACATTTTTGTGGACAGTGTCTAGATCCTGGCAGTGTTGTGTCCATATATTTTTTGAGATACCATTGAGCTTCCTCATATGCAGTTGGTAGGAACCCATCTTAACACTACCATCACATACTGTAGATGATGCAGCCATTATAAATCATTGGAAAGTACCCAAATGTATGTGGTTATCTGTTGCCACACAGAAAAACAGAGTCAACATGAGGGACAGAGAAATCTGGCTGAGTTTGAGGAGTGACTGAATGTCAAATAGAAGCAGATTTGTCAGGGAAAGAAGAATTTTGATTCTTACCACCCTAAGAAGGCTCATCTGGAAAAAAAAAACTCTCCTACATGCCTTCTTGCCCCTAAAAGGCTGTTAAGGCTACCTAGGAACAAAAAAAGTCTTAGAAAGATAATTTCTCTGAAAAAAAAGATTTAGAAGGATAATTCCTCTGAAAAATTAGGAACAGAAGAAACAAAGAATTGTTTGAAATCCTGCATAAATTTACCCTTATCCCGAAGAGTCTTAAATAATTCAGCAACAGCAGTGCCAAAGAGATCCTGGTTGTCTAAGGAGAATCCAATAATTTGGCCTTGATGTCTTGACAGAGCCAGGAAGTGTAACCAAGAATACTGCCTCATAACAGATCCATAGGTAGCTGCCCTAGAGGAGGCATCAGCAGCACCATAGCTACATTTAATAGAATGACAAGCCACCTGAGAAGCAGAGCTCAAAAGGAAAATGGCAGAAGTCTTACCCTCTTGAGTCAGGCAAATCAGTCAGTATGCCCCCAAGTTGTTAAACAGCCAGGGCATACCTAGTCATATTGGTCTGGTAATGAATAGCCCTGAGGACTAAGGCAGCAGAGATGCATACTTTTTTTTTTACCATACCTGTCCAGGGCACAGTTGTCCTTATCAAAAGGTAAAACCTTAGAGGAAGGTAACAATTTGGCTGGTTTATAAGAGGCTACAGAAGTAGCAGCATGATCAGAGGAAAGGCTTTTATATAAAAACTGCTGAGCCTCAGGAATTTTACAAAAACCTGTTTTTTTTTTTACGGACAGGGGGCCAAGAATCAGGAGCCAGAAAAGCTGCAGTAAAAATATCCAGGAGGGCTGCCAGCACTGGAGGGACTGCAGAAGGCTGAAGAGAATCTATTTGCAGAAGTTCATAGTATCTTTTTAGAACGCAAGAAACCTGGAAACAGTTCCACTTAAAGTGTTCCATTATGCAGACCACCATATCTTCAAAAGACAATTCCTCCATAGATCAGGAGAACGTAAATCATTTTCCTCATACAAAAAGAAAAGGGAAGAGTGGATCTGAGTAGAGTAAACCAAGGATTCTTCACCAAAGGTGGAATCAGACAACTGGCATGTGGCAGAGGGAACTGACAGTGGCATCAGATGGTCTTCAAGCTCTTCATCCATCATCTAGTGGAGACTAGACAGCAGTAGGATCAATTTGTGCCTTTTGGCTTTCTTTATACGTGGCACTGAACATTGAGGCAGGCATGGTACCCTGAGCCAAAAGCTTTAATTGCTGGTTCTCCAAAGTAAATGGAAAGAGATGACAGACAAATGTGAAGTGTCTTAGGAGACAAACACCTAACAAATCTCACATCGTGTATGTGATGTGAGTAACATCCAAACAAAAAAAAATGACACTATTCACGTCTATCTTTACGGGTAATCTGCTTCCCAAACTCACATTCTCCCATATATAAACCAAGATAATAATTAGAAAAAAGAAAAGAAGACACCACAATGGGCTACTTATCAGTAGAAGACTCAGTAATAGAACCAAGTGAATGGCTTGCAGACCAAACTCAAAATGTAACATTTGGATTAGCTGCAAAGATCGTCTGGGAATTAGGAGCTTTGATGTCACATATGTGCCTTAAGTGTTGCACGTACGACATATGGCACCTGGAAGATGTATACTAGCCAGACATTCAGCTGTCTTCGGCAGGATATCCCAGGTATAGAGAATACTACAATAGTGATAAGGAAGGACATCTACCATGTCATACTTATATTTGTTGAAGCAAAGATCCTGAGGGCCCTTGAGATTTCAGAGATCCTGGAACAGGAAATACTACTCATGATCATTCTGTCTAGGCACTACGGATACTGATACTTTTAATTTTATATACAAGGAACCTAGAGTACCTAGTATTTTCGGGATTCCTAAGACCCACAAAAGCACATTTGATCCGCCATTGAGAACAATTGTGGCAGCTAGCCAGTCTGCCACTGCAGCAATAGCTAAATATCTGGATGTAAAGTTGAAGGAATTTTCCTGCAGTTCCTAGAATACACTTAAGGACTCTTGGGATATCCTTAGGAAGGTTAGAAATGATTTGTTCTCTGACCAAGTTATGTTTGCGACAATTGATGTAGTGGATCTGTTCACATCAATCCCTCGTGTTGAAGGGTTGGAATTTTTAACGGAGGGTCTTACGAAGCATGGGAAGTTTAATGATAGGGACACTTATTTGATTAACACCCTGATGGAAATAGTTTTAAAGAATAATTTCCTTTATTCTGAAGGAGAGTTTTACCGTCAAGAAAAAGGTGTGGCAATGTGTGTACCCACATATGCAAACCTGGTGCTTGCATGGTGTGAACATTTTTATATTTCCCATCCTACATACAAAGAAAACTGGGTTTTGTATTGTCAGTTTTTAGATGATATTTGTATTTTTTGGACAGGAGGGATGGATACGTTAGTTGAATTTATGCAGTATATTGCTTCCACTACTAAGTTTTTGAAATTTACTTATAAATGTGGATTTGATTCTACTGATTATTTAGATGTAAAAATCACTAAAGATAGGGAGAACACAAAGTTTAAATCAGAGGTTTTTAGAAAAGACACTTACTGCAATTCATTCCTTCATTTTAACAGCGCACACCCAATTGCCCAAAAGAGGAGTATTGTTAAAGGTCAGCTTGTAAGGGGCAGCAGGATGACCTCAGAAGATTCAAATTTCTTAAGGGAAGTGAATTTTTTTGGAAAATATGTTTCTGGAAAGGGGTTATCCTGCTTGTATGATTAGACAAATTGTTGAGGAAGTGTTCCTAGATAGGCATGATAGAGTTGCACCTATATTAGGTGTTGAAGAGGTTAAAATAGGTGAAGTGACTACAAGTAAGAATATTGGGTAAGAAAATATTTTTGTACTCTATTACAATGGGGATAGTAACACGATTACAGAATCCCTTAAGGATGAATGGGGGAAATTTAGTGCCTTATCCGACTTGGACCTCCATTTTGATATACCTATAAAATTTGTTGACAGGAAAGGAAGAAAAATAAAAAACATTTTATAAAGTAATGGTGGAAGTAAAAGGAAAGTTAAAAGAGCAGGAACCTATAAATGTGGAGGGTGTCCACAATGTCCCCATATACTCAATAAATCAGAGGTGTATATTACCTGTCATAATAAAAACATTTTTGCAACAGTTTACAGCAACTGCGAAACAAAAGGGGTAGTATACCTCGTGACATGCGAGAACTGTGAATGTTTTTATGTGGGGAAAACTGAGAGGTGTTTAAGGCGTAGGATTTATGAACATTTATATGACATTAAAAAGGGTAACGCAAAGAATGCTTTATTTAAACACAGTGAGGTTAGTGGACACACAACATTTAAATTTTTTGTCATAGAGGTGGTCCAGAAAGATGTCAGAGGGGGGCCATGGGAAACACAATTGGGATACCGTGAGGTTTCCTGGCAGTTGGTTTTAGAAGCCAACAAATGGATTAAATGGAAAAAGATTAAATGATATGATATCCCTGGCACCAGTTTTAAAGTTGCCAAATTATAGATTCTATGCCTTATTACACTTCATGTTTACTTAAGGATGTTTTCCATACATTCCTCTTGAAAGGTTTTTAAATAATTTATATTTAAACTCATATTACATTACATACAATTGGTACTATATTTATATAATTTGTATATATACATTTTTATATATGTTTTTAAGCAAACACTAATGTTTTAAGGTGCCCATCAGATTTTCGTGACAGAGCTGCATTTGTTTGTTTATTTATATTTATATTTTAACACGCAATTGCATACTGGGATTTTAATAGGTTTGCAGATTTGTCGATGTTATATACTTACTTGATTAAATAGCAGACAGAATTTTATTATTCATTACAGGTTCACCTATGTTGCATTTGCTTTATCTATGTTTATACAGACGATATACTGCAAACATAGTATAAAAATTTTTACAACACTATATGTATTTGTGACACTAAATGTTAATTGTTTTCCTCTGGGATTACTTGCACGCAATTAATGGAATAAGCAACCTTATTTAAGGTATGAATTGTTGTTTGGCTTGTATTCTGAGGAAGTTGCGAACGAAAACGTACTGTTTGATTCTCCAGCGTTAAGTTTTATTTTATTTTAGTTTGCTGTGTTTTAATAAATATTTTTTGGGTCAACGGCTGTCCGGTGCTCTCATTTTGGTTTTGATCATTCTGTCTTTGTTCTGCCTCGTTAAGTAGGAATGTGTGCCTCACTATGGAGTCACCGATCACTAAAACATTTCTGTTTATGTAATGTGCTGGTGTACTGGAACTGAGGCCCTTTATCTATGGTGACTGTATTAAAGGTGAGATGTTACATGATCCAAGGTTTGACTTTGAATTTTGCTGCAACTTAATCCTTATGGGTCTAGTAGCCTTAGGTAAGGATTTCTTTACAGCATCAGCATATGATGCTAAATGTAATGTGTTAGTATGATGCTAGCAGTCTGTTTTTTTGGGGGGAGACCTCCATATCTTAAATTGTTGCACCTCTCACAAACAGTTATTTTCTACGATTTGTTGGCATACTGTAGAGTGTAGCGAGAGCCAGCCTTTCAACTTCTCAGTGTCATCCAGTCTTTTTATCAGAGAACTGTCTCAGGACAAGTATCTAAAGTATCTATGCAATGAAGACTACTGAGAGACTACTTGTGGTGGGAGGGAGAAAAGAAAAATACTGAGGCCCCCTGATGTGCCTGCTGTCCTCCTTACTTGGTGGATAGTGCAGTCTAACTGCCTCAGAGAACTCTTGGCATGTCAACCACAGTACACTAATGAAGGGCCCTGTAGAAGGAGCACCCATGACTTTCCCATTAAATCAACTGCAAAATTTGTCAATCTCTGTTAGGCATACCTGCATATAAAAAGACCTGAAATCACCCCATGTAGTCAAGATCCAACATAACCGTGGCAACAAAAAGAAATCATCAACAACAGCACACACACACAGACACGCACACAGACACGCACACAGACACAGTCAGACACACACAGACAGACACACACAGACAGACACAGACAGACACAGACAGACAGACACACACAGACAGACACAGACAGACACACACAGACAGACACACACAGACAGACACACACAGACAGACAGACACACACAGACAGACACACACACAGACACACACAGACACACACAGACAGACACACACAGACACACACACAGACACAGACACACACACAGACACAGACACACACACAGACACACACTAACGTGCAAATACAAAGAACAGCTAAAAATGCGGAAAAACTAAATGGTTATCCTGCTGAAAAAAAAAGCTGATGAGGTTGGGATGTGAAGTCTCAGAAGATAGTAAGATGTAGTGTTCCCAGAAGCCTATTAATGCTATAATATAACCAGTTTGTCAGTACAATTAGACTGCTAGGGCAGAGTACTCCCCCCAATCTAAATTAAGGCACTTACCCCAGACTGTCATACACTCTAGACTTTCAGTCATAGTAATTTGGGCTCCAGACTTGCGAGACACCCTAGAAGGAATGCAAATCCATGGGAAAGGATTTTGAGAACTGATACTTCTCACTGGTAGAATGCAAATTCTACTGACCTTTATAAGGACTTACTGTAGTGAAGACTGTGCATAGCACCAAACAGCTGTGGAAATACCTATCTATGTAATATCTGGTAATTCAGAATGATCCATGTGACTCCATTTTGGTCACTAGCAAAATGCAGCATACATGAACGTAGAATTCAATACATAAAGTAAGCAAAAAAAAAAAAACTAACAGTAAATAATAAGAAGGGAAAACAAACTCAGAGGATGAAATGTTTCAACAGATAATGCAAAGCTCCTTTTTTTCATTTTAGACTGCAACAAGCAGCTGCTACAGTTTACGCCACACATGGACCACACAGTGATTCAGGTCTAACCACAAATGTAACACTAGCATTTATTTCTAAATGCTGATATGCACTGAAGACTAATCAGGCTGTTCCCTTTGTTCCACCCTAGCTGCGCTTATGCATTCATGGAAAGGTCATCCATTTCTGGGAGCTGCTACTGGGCTGGTAAATGTTTCTCTTTAGTAACTTCAACTTCTGACAGTGGTGACTCTGCTCACTGACAACAGCATTACCTCATCAAGGATGCCATTTTCTCCCAGGATGGGTTTGCAGAATGGTGTAGCGATCGCACAGTGAAATCCAGTGATCACAGACTCAATTAGCAGCAGAGATTGCAGATTCAAAACCTTACCAGACTAGGAAGGAAGCAATGTGTTGTGCACTGTCTGAAGTTAAGTCTGACAAAATGTTTATGCCTGTGGTGTTCTTCCTTTTCTTCATGTGAAGGGACCCATCAGCCTACTGTCTTCTGCTCTTGGGGCTTAGCATTTGCTAGCTGCTTTGGCTCTCTATTACACGAGGTGGAAACAGCAAGGCAAATGACTTCAGATGTACTTCCAAAACATACATTTCCAGGAAATTCAATCTAAAATTCAGACTTCTATGTGTGTCAGGATTGCATTTCCTAAACAAACAACTGAACGCTATATTGTTTTGCTCTCTCAGACAGCATAAACTCTTAGAATGAGTGCTGAAAATGACAGCTGATGCCCTTATTCACCACATGTTGGAAAGATGCAAAGAAAATGAACTAGGTCATCAGCTCATTAGAAAATAAGATACTGAATGCTATAAATTACAGTGGACCATCACATTCCTACAGTATCTGTCAATCTAAATTGGGGAAACCAAGCAGTATGGCACGTAAAGGTATTGAAAACATAGAAAATACAGATGCCTGAAGTGAGGACAAATTACATTATACGGATCTACTGCAAGAGACAGACAGAAACGACATAAAAGCTGACATACAGAATTACATTTCAGATCAAACAGTAAGCATTTCCATTACATCTCTCTCTCTCCGTTTTGCATTTACCTTAAATTTGAGAACATAAAGAATGGGAGCAAACGTCTCTGTGTGGACAATTTGTGCATCATGGGACAGGCCTGTTACGATGGTTGGTTCTACAAAGTTTCCAGGGCGATCAATCACCTAAAAACAAAGAGTAATTAATCTTCAGTGCCTCCAACAGATTTAGTAAATACATTAGAAGCTAATGACCCCAGGTGTGATGCATGTCAAAACATGGCCTGACTTTCAGAAGGTAGTTAAGAAAAGGTGCTACTTGCTGTGTTGCACACTGTGTTAAATTACCGCTCTTCATGGTAACACCATAGAATAATTCAATGCACTGTGATCATAATTGACAATAACATGCAATTCACAATACACAACCAATTCCAATTAACACAGCAAGTTCAAAGGATACTGACCAGTATACAGAGATTGTGCACAAAACTGCAGCTCAGGTGGACATAAATAAAAAAGGACACTTAAAAGCAAAGCTTCCAGTCAGGCTCTTCTGACAATTCTAATGCATTACTCTACTCACATACAATGATCCTGAAAAATGGAAAGCTTATTACACCTTCCGTCCCATCTTACAACATTACTAGACTCTCAAATTCAATCTTTAGGTATATACTTGGCTGTAAAGTAAAAATAAATAAATACATTTAGATGTGACACTGTTCCAGTGTAGCACCCTTGCTTGTTCTAGTACCGTTTTTCTTCCACATCTGTATGACTGGAGGGGAGATAATTTTCCCTGGACTAATCTAATCTAAAATACTACAACTAACTGGATAGGTTCAAAGAACTAACACCTAAAGGGGGCTTTATGACCTCCCTGAAATGGTATACCAGAACACTAAGCCAGAGTCCACTGTACTTTGCCAGCTCCAGAAGTATGGAAGGATGAAACCCTAACTACATCCCAGGTGACCAGGTTGGGCTTAAGCATTTAATATAGCTGGCGGGGGGGACTGCCATACCATCCTTGGGGCAGGATGGGAAGAAGCAAGATTCAAAATACCACAGACCATCTGGGGAGAGGCAGTCCTGCCTAGGACTCCTGGAGGTGGGTTTCTGGCCCATCCAGTCACCATCTGGTGGTAGCCTGCATTAGCAAGTGCACAGGAGTGTGCATTCATGGGTAAGAGGGCACTGAAGGTTGCCAGTGTGATGACTATAGTTCATTCTCTCACACAAGGGATATGTTATTATAGCTGGGATGCTGCTGAGAGAAAAAGCAACCCTCACATCGGATTATCTGATGGCTCCTTTGGATGGCTCACCTTCCTCTGTGGTTCTAGTTCTCCACCATGAAGAAATCGGCTGAAGTACAGTTGGGTGAGGCTTGATGATCTGCAGAAATGGGGATAAAGACAACTAACAGATTAAGTAGTAATAGCATTCTAGGCTAGCGCCATGGCATACAGGGATAAAGTGCTGACTACACTGCAGTTGCCTGAGTTTGAATAGTGGCTTCGACACCTGTTGCAGCTGGCTGGGGATGACAGCAGTGAGCACCCTCTGCAGTTTCACCCATCCTGGAAGGAAGGAGGCAGTTCTGGCTCTTCACAAGGGTAACAAATTGTGGAAATACAATGGGTTACCCAGTGGAGTTTGAGTCTCTAGGCTATCAAAACTCCTCCACTGGACCTGCATCCCTTTGTTTTTGTAAGGAGCTAAAACCATGGAATTGAGATAGCTATCCAAAACTGACCTGCTCTGCCTTGGCACATTTACGCTAGCAACCACGGGAAATTCACTGTTCACACCAATGAAAGACAGCAATGGCATAATGCTGAGGAGTTGCAGTGGGGCTGCAGCCCCACACCATGAAAATTATATGCTCATACCACCTCAATCTCACTAGGCAAATGACTGCCAATCAAGGATTCCCAGGTAGTAAAAAAACGGGCTGCAAAGCTGTCAGCTAGCCTGGGAAGGCCCACTTCCTATCCTCCCAGGATAAATAGGCCATTTGGGTGATATCAGTGGAGCCCACTGGGTAAGGTTTTAGTGGGGAGCAATATAAAAAAAACTAACATTGGTCTGTGCTGCACTATGGAGAACTGCTTGTTTAAATATGCAGCAAATCTTTATGAGACTCGGACAGCATTTTTGAAAATTCATGCACTAGTTTGTTTGATTTTTACTACCTAAGAGAGCTAAGGACACTACTGGATTTTACTTACAAGGAAAGATGGAGTAAGGTAGTCTTTCAGTAAATCTGCATTGTCATTCATCTTGCATATTTGCAGAAATGAAAAAAAGAAAGGAAACAACATCCTACACAAACCGACAAATTCAATAGTCCAAAGAAAAAAAATACTTATACAAATCCTTCCTTCCTTGTAAATTTTATTTTGTTAACTGCTCAAATAAAAGCATTTTAATGGTAAATTGTGTTTTGTTTTTAGTTATTTTTTTGTTTTTCGTAAATGTGAATATATGAATATCTGTTGCATGAGGAGGGTAATGCTGCTCAGCTCAGACTGCCTGCTGTAAAGAATGAATCCAAATTATAAATGCATCGCAACCCTTCCTTTGGTTAGCACTCAATCATGTATGTGTCGCACTAATCTATTTTCACACTTCATACATGGCATTGTGGTCAACTTGCGGTACATTTAAACAGCTATTTTCTCTCTTTGTAAACTGCCAGGTAACCTAGCAATATTGCAACAATTGTGAGTCCTCAGTTTTGAGAATCATGATTTTAATTTGTCCATTTTCTTGTACTCTCTTGTCTGTGCTTTGCCTCTACATTCCCTACCTCAAAACAGACCAACTTTAGCATCATTGTATTAAAGAGCAGTGGCAAAAACAGACTTTTGAAACAATAGGGACACTCAATTTTAAAGCTTGCAATTCAGGGGACCCATCTTATCATCTTATAGTATTTCTCTGTTTCTTCAGTTTTTGAGTATGATTAATTTTCCTGCCGTTTTGACATGCATAAACAGTGCTTTAACAACTACAGGGAAAACTAAGTGTTCATGCGACCTGAATGCATCACTGTGTATTATATCTTTTATTATGTTATATAACTGCACACACATGTGAAACAAGATGTGACTTCTAGTAGTCTAAAGAAAAAATAAGTCAAATATTCTCAGAACTGATTAAAATAAGAGAAAAAAATGATGGTGTATATAAACTCAAATAACATACGGCTGGAATGAGAGGCTTATCGGTTCATAGGTTCATACTAGGCTATCTTCCCTAGGGCATTTATAAGCCTAGCCAGAATGTGTTTGGCTTTCGCCACCCATTTTAAATTTATTTTGCTATGCCCTTTTTCGAGGTTAGTATACTGTGCCTCTGTCTAACAGTGACACAGAAGTGATACCCGGAATAAACCTACGATCTCCCATCCACTCATCAAGATTCCTCTTGAACAGAGTCAATGAGGGACTCTGCCTAACCTGGACTGGGACTTTATTCCAGAGTGAAGGGAGCCTCTGGGTTATGAATCTGTCCCTCCAGCATGTCCTATTTATTTCAGTGCTGAGGTTCAAGTCTCTCGAGCGTGGCTCGATGGGATTTGGATTTTCTGAGGTGCAGCATGTCCATTAATTCCGGGTTGGACATGGCTTTATACGTCAGGCACAGATCGCCTCTGAACAGGCGGTATGCCACTGAGTAGAGCTGGAGTTTCTTTAACCGGGCAGCATATGGCATCTGTTTGAGCCCTTTGATCCTCTTGATGAGGTACTTTTGGGGTCTTTCCAGTTGCTGCAGGTGTCTGGTAAGGTACATGCCAAAGAGGCATTGTACTCAATTATGGGCCTGATGAGGGATGAGTAAAGAGGCACGATGACCTCCCCTGATCTAGATGTGAATCCCTTCATGATTAGGTGGGCTATATAAAATGTTTTTCTAACCACTTTGGCCACGTGGTTGTCAAATGAGAGATTGCTATCAACTTGGGTCCCCAGGTCCCCAATTACTTCTTCTGTACTTAATGGATTACCACCTATGTGGTAATTTGTGGGCACTTTATTTTTGCCAAAGGGGATGACTATACACATTTTGGCATTTAGCTTGAGACCATGGCTCTGGCACCAGTTGTCTATTTCTATGAGGCCCTTTTGGTGGATGCTTGTGTCGGCTGGAGAGTCGATTATGGTGCCCAGTTTGCAGTCATCTGCGAACTTGGTCAGCCACAGTCCTTCCGTGTTGGCCTGTACCTCTGAGAAATATATACCGAACAAGAGAGGTCCCAGGACTGAGCTTTGGGGGACACTACTTGTAACTGGTTTGGAGTCTGACATGGCTCCAGCAATTCTAACCATGTGGGTTCTGTCCTTGAGCCAGTTTGCAATCCATCTAGTGACATAGGGGTTTATATTTAAGCTGGTGAGCTTATCTATAATGCCCGAGTGGGGTATTGTATCGAAGGCTTTTGTAAGGTCCAGGTAGGCTGTGTGGACCACCTTCCCCTCGTCAATGGCCTTGGTGACTGTTTCAAAGAAATCAACCAGGTTTAAGAGGCAGGATCTGCCCTTAAAGCCAAACTGGGTAGGATCCAGTGTCTGTAGGTCCCCAATATCTTTATTTATGAGGTCCATGATGATCCTTTCCATAGCTTTGCAGACCAAGCTAGTCAGGCTTATGGGGCGATAGTTTCCAGGATCCGTTGAGGCACCACCTTTGTGGAGAGGGACCACTGTTGCTGTCGCCACTCTTTGGGCACATATCCTGTAGTAAGGCTGAGATTGAACAGTAGTTTTATGTTTGGGTTTAGCTCTTCTTGGAGTTCATGTAGGCGCAGCCGGGACACTGTCTGGTCCCATTGATGCTGTGTTTTTGCTTTGGAGAGGCGGCTCTTACCTGAGCATCTGAGATGTCAGGGGGGGCAGCACTCTGCTGGGATAGATATTTGCCCTTTTGGTGGGGGGGGGGTTTGCGCTGAACCTGTCAGCTAGGATGTTGGCAATGTCTGTGGGTTCAGTGTATTTTTGTCATTTTGAACTAATTCTGAGCATATCTGGGAATTACCACCCAGGTTCCTAACATAACTAAAGAAAGCCTTGTGATTATCCTTGGTGTCCTGTGCAATTTTTCTCTCGAAGCTGGCCTTAGACAATTTTATGAGTGCCCGTAGTTTTTTGCTAATACTGATCAGTGATGCCTTCCCTTTTTGGGATTTTGCTCTATCATTTAGTAGCTTCCTCCTTCTATTGTATAGTTTGTTTATGGCTGGGGTCCACCAGACAGGGCGTCTGCCTTTGGAGAATTGGGTCTTGGTTTTATTTGGGATCGCATGATCCATGCATTCCTGAAGGTGTTCAGAGAATGCGTTTATAAAGGATTCTGCGGTCTGGGCCGTATTTTCCACAGGCCCGGGGGCTTTGAAGGATTCCACCTCGGTTTTGAGGAGTGTGAAATTTGCTTTAGAGAAGTTTTTCACTGTGGTTTTCTGGGCAGGGGGTGGGGTCGGGATGTGAATATCCAGTGAGATTAGTTTATGGTCTGATCTTACCAGTGAGGGATACACTTCTGGTCTGGAGCATAGAGTCCCCATGTTGGTGATGATCAGGGTGCAGTATGTTTTCCCCTCTTGTGGGAGTGGCAACAAGTTGTTCCATAGCATTTGAGTTTATAAATTCTATGAACCTTTGGGCTAGGGTGTTGGAGCTAGAGTAATGCTCCCAGTCTATGTTTGGGTAGTTGAAGTCGCCCAATATAATGGTGTTTGGAGACCCCTTCATATTTTCCAGTGTTCTCAGGAAGGCCGAGTGGGGTTCCTGGGTTTGGGAGGGTGGTCTGTAGCAGGCTATAAACTGGAAGGCAGTTTTACCCACTGTTAGTTGCACTTGGATGGTCTCTGATGCTTCATGCTTTGCCACCAACCTGGAGGTGTGGGTATCTTTGATGAATATCGATACTCCCCCTCCTTTTGTGGTTCGGTCCAAGTTTTGGGGCCAAAAAGCATGGTATGAGGTATAACCTGGTAGTGCTGGGGTGCTCTCGGGAGCCCTAAACCAGGTTTCTGTTACTGCACAGATATCAATGTTCTCCATGCTAAGGAGAGTTTCGAGTGCGTGCATCTTGAGGTTTAGACTTCTGGCGTTGAGTAGCATTACTCTTAGTTTCTTATCCCTTGTGATACCTATGGAGGTGGGTTTGTCTTTTGAGCCTTGCCTGAAAAGGCACTATGGGGGTAGCAAGAGCCTTTGCCAACATCCGAAAGCCCAGGGGTGACCGGTGCAAGCCGTCCCTAGCGAAGCATTGTGGCTTATCAAGCATATCATCCCAAGCTGACAGGCATTGGATCCCCTTTGAATGACACCAGTACTTAAGCCAATTGTTGAAATTGATCATCTTGTCTTCATATTGTGGCATCATTCTTGGTAAGGGTAAGATGCTACTCAAGGTCAGGGTCATACCGGCCTGGGCTACATGCTCAGAGAGCTCCTTTATGTCTCTTTTCATGTAGTCCAGGGAGGTACGTCTCAGGTCATTCACACCAGCATGGACAATGACTGAGTCATATTTGTACTTGCCTTGGAGTGACCTGAGTGCTTGTGTTATGTGGCGGATCCTAGCGCCCGACAGACTGCTCACCGTGACCCTCTCCTTGTTCAGCCTGGTGAGAGGGACGTCAGTGTGCCTGACGATAGAGTCACCTATTACAAGTGTATCAGGTGTGTTGTTTAGTCTTAAGGGCTGTGACTGTTCGGCACACTGGCTTTGTGAGATATGTGTTGCACATGTTTTGTTTTGGGGTAGCGGTTGCTTGGGTGTCTGCTTTGGAGGTCTCTGCTGCTTAGGCAGATCTTTATTTAGAGCCTCCGAGTATGTTTTTGTGTGATTATGTGTTTGGTTTGCTGTCGTGGTAGGTCTATGTGAGACTGGAATTGTAGTGAGTGTGGTTTCCTCCTCCTCCTGACTGGTTATGCCAGTACTGAGTTGAGAGAGCTTAGCCTCCAGTTTGGCTATATGGTTGCATCTCTCACATGTGTTGTAATTTGTTGGGAGGAGGAGAGGGTTGTCTGTGTACATGAGGCAGTTGTAACATTGCCTCAAGATTCCCAGATTCACTAGCTGGACCGGAGAGGAGATTGACAACTGACCTTTGGACATGCCAGAATAATATTGGGAATTCCTTAATAATTGAAAACAAGGGCCAGTGGGGAGTGAGGGTGTAGTGCTTTTAATTTTTAGTGCTGACTTATATAATTGCTTTAGTGAGCAAGTGCCAGGTAACTTAAGTGCAATGTGTTACAGGTAACTTAAATGCAAAAACGACAAACAGTAACTTTCTTTCAAGTGAAACAAGGAAATAAGTACAGTAAGCAATGCAGATATCACTAGTGATCCACAGAAGCGCTGAGAAGCCGCGTATTAGGTGGAATTAGCGTTCCAGGGAAATAACAAGCAAACAAACAACAAGCATATAAACAAAGCTAGATTCAGCATGAAATACATTTCACCTAAAGAAAACCCGCTTCTTAATATGGAGTTTAATGGAGTGCTAATAGAAGAAGGAACTAGTGACTGTAACACAAGTAAACTGAATGAGAAGTTTGAATTTTTAGAAAACAGCTTGTTTAAGTTAAAAAGACTAGAGGCTCACAGACAACATTTTGAAGCATGTTTACAGTCATACATAGGGGGCTGAGAGTTTTACACATGCCCACATATGGTAACCAGTACCTAGTCTTTTATCCAAGTGGCAACACCTTAATATTGAAACCAGCCTTTCATATATATAAAGCTCTTGATAGATCATTTTTCTCCAGAGGAAAACGAATTAGGAGAAAGTATTAAGGTGTTACAGAACAATTTATATGAACTCTTTCCTACAGCCGTGGTCTATAAAAGAATGACTGATCTTAAAGACCTGGTTGAGACAGATGAGAGATGGCTCATGCAACAAAATAAGAGAAAGTTGGAAAGGGGTATGAATGACTTTAAATGTGGACATGTGTTTGCATGGTAACCAAGAAAAATGCAGGCTACTTTAAAATCTCAGGACAGGGAAGGTCTTGGGTCTGAGTGGTGGCAAACCTGAAGCACCTAGTGATATGACAACAGGCCCTGCTGATAATAATACTAGCCCCACCACCACTATGATTGCATGAAAGGAAGTAGAACTTGAGAATTGTCATCATATACCTTTGGTACAGAGCTGTAATATGTCACCCAGTGAGAAAGGTGATGTAAGGAGAAAGACCCATTTGACTGAAAAATCACAACAACAAAACAACCAGGTTTTTCCAACATTTCCTCTACCCACTGTGGAGAGGATAGGCAGAAGGAACACTCGCTCAAGAAGTCCTAGCTGGGCCAGCGAAAATGCCAAAACAAGATAGACAGCAACCAGACGATCAAGAAGATGTGGGGTCATCAAGGGACAACTTGCTTCGGAATATATCTGTTAGAGCTTTAACAGACTATGAGAGATCACTTTTGCAAAAGGGACTTTCGTTTATACCAGCACAAAGAGCCAATTGTGCTCAGTCAATAACTGACTTAAAGATGTTTGCTAGAAATGTTGGACGCAAACTTTTGTTTGGTAATATGAATATGGTAAAAGCTTTTAAAAAACCAAGTACTTTAATGCCTAACTGTCATCCACTATAATAATATTTATGTATTGAAAGACGAGACATTTGTTGAATGACCTGTTTCAGTTTAGTAAAAATTGTGATTTGTCAAGTTGCCTTCTAGTTATGATGGATGTTAAATTACTGTTCACTACTATCTCTAATGAGTATGGTTTGTCTGCTTTTAAAAGGTACTTACTTAAATACAGTGAATATGAGAGGAAGAAAGTGGACCTTATATGCCTTTTTATGGAAACTATTTTAGAAAATAATTTTTTTTACGTTTGATGAAATCTGCAACTTACAAAAGGATGCCGTGGCTATGGACACTTCTTGTGCCAATAGCTGCACCAATGCATTTACGGCAGACTAGGAAGAGAAAGAAATACTGAATAATGAAAGTTACAAGAAAAATATTTTGTTTTATATGAGATTTGTCGATTACCTCTTTTTGTCTGGGGGGCAATGATGAAGAATTATTGGCCCTTTATGGACATATGAATAGTTGTACTAACTTTCTTAAGTTTACTATAGAGATGTCTACAAAAGAGATTTATTTTTAGATGTAAAAGTTAAGAAAGATATGGACAGGACATCTACAGAAATGTATAGGAAACCATGCCATAAAAATTCATACATGCACAGAAATAGTATGCATAGAAGGCATGTGTTTAAGAATATTATAAAGGGCCAAGGAATGACATTATCTAGACTAACAGTGGCAGCTGAAAATTTTAACAGGGAACTTGATTCTTTTGGTAAGGATTTAATGGTTAGGAGATACAGTAAATGGGAGATAGGTGAAAATTTGAAGGATATATCTAAGATGACAGGTGGTGAAGCGAAACCATATTTTTCAGAAACGGTTCAGCTCAACGACAGTCGGAAAGAGATTATGGTGCTAGTCTCCTTTTAAATTTGACCTTTGATTCAAGAAATGTCATGGAAATCATGAAGAAACATTGGCAGGTGCTATTAATTAATGAAACCATCAAAGAAATAGTAGGGGAATACCATAAATTTAAATATAAAAACTGTAAATCGCTTAAAAATAAGTTATGTTATCTGAAAAATATTTTGGAAATAGTAATGGCTGAGCATAATGTGCATGTACTTATTACAAGTCCCTGTGGACACTGCAATTATTGCAGTTTTATACAAACAGGAGGAGTGTTTATACATCCAGATACAGGGAAGCGATACTTCTTTAAGCTAATAGCAGATTGTGGTAGCAGTCACATAGTGTATGTAGCAAGCTACCAAATATGCACTAAATTTTATGTAGGAAAACAGTCAGAGACCTGCGCAGTACAACACGTGAACATGTTTATAATATTAGGATTAGAACACCAGCTAATGCTTTAGCTAAGCATGTTAGAGACACTGATGAATCACACTGCTTTAAGTTCATGGTAGTAGATAAAACAAAAATCACCACAAGGCAAGGGACATAAGGAATAAAATGGAGATTAATGAATCAGAACGGATTACTAAATTACAGGCAACAGAAGCCAGTGGTCTCAGTGATAGGATTCCTATCAAACCTCATCTGAGAGCAAGAAGGCACCTGCAGTTCTGACTTTTATATGAACTAAATGTAAACAATGCTTGTTGTTATGCATTCACAGCAAACTGAATGCAAATAATGTTTTGATATATGTTTCATGAGGTTACTTTTTGGCACCACATTTGAATTAACTGAGTTGGATTGGTGTAAATGAGCTAAGTATAAAATAAGTGTTTTAAGAACTGTTAAATTGGTCTGATGAAGCAACAAGGAGAGTTGTGAAAGCCCTTACCGTTTTTATTTTTATATGAAGTAAAGATATATGTTTTAATTGCTTTCACTGCCGCTTTTACTGCTGAATGAACAGTACATGTTTAGATGTGTGCTGACTCAGTTTGCTGTTGGACTGTTTATATGCAGAATAATGCTTTGGACTAGGAATGAGGTTTAAGAGAAGGTATAAACTGAATGAGCTATGGTAATGTTTGACTGAGAATGAATGTACAGAAGATTATGAGATGTACAATGGTTGCGACTGAAATATGTCAGTATGGTTTGTTTTCATTTATATAAATGCATGACTGCCTATGTCATAAGGAATAATTTAATAAAGAGGTTTCTTGTTTAAAAAAAAATAACTGCACACACATGCACTCTAGTCATACAATATTTCATAACAAAATGGAGACTATGGGGACCATCACCTTACTAGCTAACCCAAGTCTGGTATGAAACAGTAATTTTAACTATGATTTGGATGTACAGCAGGTGAAACAATGTCAGTAGCTCAACAGGTACAGTACTCTCCTTTTATGATGGAAAATCAGAAGACTGTAGGTTCCAGTCCTACAACAGTTACTTAGATTCATTCTTCAGCACAGACGCAGTGCAGCATCAGGGGGTGGTACACTTCTTAGCATGCTGTCCTTCAGATGAAACGTTAAATCAAGGCCCTATTTGCTTGAGTTTGTGGTAGCTTAGGAGGATGTAAAAGATCACGACACTTAAGAAAAGGGGAACTGCCCTGATGATCTGACCAAAGTTCCCCTAGCAGTATAAATACCACCTTGGGTCACCCCTGAAATGACGCCACTAATCAAGTAGGACTAAACTGGTCAATAAATATAAATAAAATAAATACATCATTATTCTCCAATTTATTCACTACGGTCACATTTTCAAGTTTTATACTGTTCCCAGGCTGAGTCTGAAAATGATGCAAGTGGATTATCACTCCATCCCCATTAACAAATACAGATAAATGTAGCACAATTTATAAAATGCCAGATGGACTTCCAAGAAGGCAAAGGGTGGGATTTGCTCAATGGTTAAGGTCTTTACCTCACAGATAAAAGGTCCAGAGTTTGATTCTGATGTGTGGTTACTGGCTACGCTTGTAAATAGTCTGTAGACTGATAGCCTGATATATTCTGCGAAGCTTGGCTAGGCTTATAAAAGCCCCAATAGTCATTAGCCCAGTATACATCTATGAACTTATGACCATGCTGACTACAGTTCTTCCAGTATAAAAACTGAAAAACTGTTTAAAAAGCCAGTAAAAGTTCAGTCTGGGTAAAATTCAGACTCTAGTTAACAACTACACTGCCTCAATGTCATTAAAGAAGACATTCGTTGTTGTTGTTCTCTCTTTCGGCTTTTCCCGGTTAGGGGTTGCCACAGCAGAACTCCGGTCCGCTAATGATTGGCAGTAGATTTTTACGTGCCGAGTTGCCGGCCATGACACAACTTTTAACGAAGGTACGCCCATTCACGCATGTCTCCACACAGAAGACGCTCTAGCTGGGAATCGAACAGGACATCTTACTGTGAGGCGACAATGCTAACGCAGCACCACCACCACAAGTAAAAATAAATAAAAAAAGAAAAAAGCACTGGATGGGAAAAAAAAAAACTTAAAAGCTGTTCAGTAAAAAAACAAAAAAAAAAACATAACAAACAGTTCAAGTTGCAGCTTTAGTGCTTCCAGTAATTTAGAAGAAAACAATGAAACTTGCTGTGAGGCATTTAATATATAAAAACAAATGTCAAAAGGTTGGAAAAAAAAACAGAAGAAGCATTAAGTAGTCATTCAGAGAATTTGGTAAGATTGCAAAAGTTAGAGACAGAAAATAAGAAAAACAAGTTGAACACGAGGCTTCTCAATAAGGGCCATTTAAAAATAGCAGAAAGTGCTATTCCTGACAAAACAGTTACTGAACAGAAAAGTATTAAACACTGGGGAACCCCACACTGATTGAGCAAAATGGTTATTTGCTGTACACAAGGCAAAAGAGAACCAATTTTATTCCAGCAATCAGGGGATGTCATAAGACAGCATCCTTAACACCTTACAAAAGCTTTCAACTTCACATACTACAAGATCTTTCTCAGTCACCTACTACAAGCAGGTGTAAATCACGATTCCCTACCTAGGTCTTAAAATTACCTCAGCTGCCACTCATCTATTAAAATCATGATTTCCCAATTGATTGGCCTTCAAAAAGGAGTATCCAAAGTTTCCATAGTTGCTCTTTTGCTATTCTCCATTTTTATACATAAACATCCCCTTGAACGATCATCTCCTCTCCCACTCCACACAGACGTCATGGTACTATTTTGCATAAACAACTCAGTACCAAACCTCCAAAAAAACTTGTAAGTGGATTTCCCTAGCCTAATCCACTAAATCTCCAACAAACACCTTCTTTACAACTCCAACAAAATCATAACTATGATTTTTGGCACCAAAAGATACTTAAAAAAACAAAGCTCTGCATATTTATGACCACAGTGGTGCTCCATAGAAAACACCATCTCCATTAAATATCATAGCATTTGGCTTGACATCTCACTTAATGTTTCCCTTCACCTGGCTACACAACAAAAAAGGTCAACTCTCTCCTACTTTGGGCCAATAAAATATCCTCTTTTCTTACTAGCACCCCCAGAACAGGCATAGGGCATTGTACTCTCCCAACCTGAACACGGCTTTAAGCTCATAGACTCATCAAAAAGCTCCACACACTTTCAAGCAATAACCAGTAAGATTTCTAGATTTATTACGACTCTCTGTTTAACAAAGAATTGGCCATCTCGCTCATTACTTCTCTGTAGTATTCAAAACTCAGGGAAAGTATTCCCCACAGATAAAAGACATCTCATCTTGTTCTAAACTTAGGACACTGCTAAAGACCCACTTCCTTCTCATCAGCCAAATGTCATTGCCTCTCCAGCAAACATATCACCGGATCACTCTCATTTTCTCCGGCTTGTAAATCATACTGTCCCTCATTTGGCACTTCCCACTCACATAATCTTTTGCAGAACTTCTTCCACTACTCTCACATTCTAACATCCTTCATTCCACTAAACTATCCTACCACTCCACAGCACACAAGTGTAATTAGCATGGATGCCTCACTTTCTAAACAAGACTTGTCCTAATTTACTGTAAATAATGTATATTACAACTGCATACATGCTTTACTTTTCCATTACCTGATAACGGTATTGTACAGATGAGTAGTTTTCATTCTACTCTTTCTGCATTTCAGGGCCGAGACTGAAACTAGCGACTTGTTGACAGTGCTCTACCCCAGTAACCAAATTTCAAATAAATCAATACATTACTATTACCAGCTGTCTCAGAATAATTTGCTGGATAATCAAAAATGTTTTTGGATGCAGTACAGGTTATGAAGCAATTTAGCCAATAAAAAGTGATCCAGCAAGCTGAAGGAGAGACTGCTTCTCAATCTTCTGGCAGTAAGAAAGCCAACAGACAGACTTTGCTAATGAAATATTTTCTATTGTTTCAAAGGAAATTGCACGAGCAACATAAAAAAGGCTAGCAGCTGACGAACTACAGACTGGGATTTGGAAAGTGAAGTGATCAGGAAGGAAACCAGCAACAAAATGAAATTAATGAATAAGTGGGAGGACCAGAGAGCATCAAACCCAAGAGATAGTTTAGACATGTGGTCTGTGAGTTTTGCTTGGGGTATAAAAATACCTATGCAAACACCACCAAGCAAAGATCCTAAATCTTCTAGACACTCTTGCATAGGGTTGCCACCTGTCCCACTTTGCGAGGGACAGTCCCTCTTTGGGCAGTTATGTCCTGACAAAAAATATTAAAAATGGCAAATGTCCTGAGATTGTAGGACATAATTATGTCCCATATTTTATGTAATAGTTGCATAAAACAGTTATTTCTGTATATAAAATACCTAAATGTTACACGAAACAGAATAAGCAACTAAACTGCTACAAGAATAAGCTTTTATTTAGGCAAAAAAGTAATGTTCTATTCTTTGTACTGACCGTGGGTATGTGTCGGCATGTAAAATCTGATGTGTGTCCCGAAAATGTCCCACTTTGGCAATTTGAAAAGGTGGCAACCCTACTGTTGTATATTTGGGAGACATACATATACCCCCCCCCCTGTTTCTTTGTGAATTGCTTATCCAATCTCTCTTCTGAATCCTTTCTAACCTCTTTCGACTGATTCCTAAGGTTATCATGCAATATTTTATTCATCCTACTAATTATCCCTTTATTAACAGCAGCTACTGTTCTAGATTCTACTAAAAACTCTTCCCCTGCTGGTCTTTCATTTATGATCCTCCTATTGCTTTATCTGTGCTTATACTCCAATATCAATCTTTGACAGGGAAGGCATCTCTAGCCTGCAGTCCAAATGAATTTTTGGCCTTTTCCCATTCTATTACCTTTCCTTCTCTTGTTATTTGCTCACAATACCTTGGCTCCTTCCAGCCCTCCTCTTGCCTATTCTCTCTGCACCCCTAATTGCAGTCATCCCTATCAACAAAACCTCCTTTGTCCATTCCTGTGTTGGCTTAGTTCTTAGAATACTGTCTCCTACTTTATGAATATAATATTCCCTTTGGTTGTTGTTATTCTCCTTAAGCTCTGTGGAAAATGCTGAGAAAGAAACTAAGAGCTTTAAGATACAGCTGACAAGGATTCTATTTAGAACCCACTGGCACTTTCTAATGGTTCTGCAAGCAAGCACCAATGGATAATCCTGCAAGACAGTCAGAACAGCGAATGCTAGCCTAGAGAAATTGTCCTTCTTAGAGACTTACACTAAATAAATAATTTTTTGAGTTAAAAAAAAGAAAGAAAAAGAAAAATGGCAGGTGTAGCAATGGGTGATGCTAAGGTGCCCAGTTTTGCAACTCTTATATTGTCCTTTTGGGAAGATAATTTTGTATATAGCAATGTGAGTTATTGAAGAGTTCTGTTTTATGAACGCTTTATTATGGTATGGGAAGGGGACTGTGGAGGAATTGGATATATTCTTAACATTTTGTGAAACCACTTCATTCTTCTTAATCATTTAAAGAAAATTTTAACAAAGAAGACTATAAATATTTATGTTTGTTTTTATACAAAAAGGATGGTTAAGGGTCAAAAATTCAGAAGGACAAAAGTAACGATACTTTTTTACATTACAGAAGTACACAACCTCCATTTAAAAATATAGTTTCTAGTCAACTGTGTAGAACCAACATGTACACAATATAAGACATTTATTAAAGGAAGAAGTAGAATTAATGAAACAAAGTTTGAGTAAAAGGATATGAAGAAAAAAAAAATAGATTAAGTTTCTAGTGAAATACTGGTGAAGACAGAAGTTATTAAAAGTACCTGTTACTATTACAGAGTGTAATATGGTTAGAATTCCACAAGATGGTGGTGTTGGTTTCAAAAATGGGTAAGACTAGCACACTGTTGCTAGATTATGCAGTAGGTTCAGTTGGTATTAATCATATTATAAGAAATAACTGCTGTGGTGCAGCGGTAGCGTTGTTGCCTCACAGCAAGAGGTTCTCCCGTTCGATTCTCGGCTGGAGTGCGGGGAGTGCCTTCTGTGTGGAGTCTACATGTCCTCCTCGCGGTTGGGTGGGCATTTGAAAGACATGCGTAAATGGGCGTGCCTTCGTTGAAGGCTGAACATCGAGCTGGCACCTCTGTATTCATGAAAATCTACTGCCAATCATTAGCGGACCGGAGTTTCGCTGTGGCGACCCCTAACCGGGAAAAGCCGAAAGACAACAACATAAGAAATAACTGCAACATATTTTTAAGGTTAGTTAGCCTGATATATTAAAAGTTGCTGGCAATGTATCAGATTATGTGAACAAGAGAAGCAAGAATCTGAAAGCTTGTTCAAACACAACAGAAGTAGTAGTTATCATCTGCAATGAGAAGAGGAGCATGTTAATTTTTATTTTTATTTATTTTATTTTTATAAGAGTTATGTGCTTAACATAACTTGGCATCTGTGTTACCCTATGTCACTATTCATCACTTTTGGGTCTTGGATCCGGGCCAGCAATTTACAGACCGCTTCAAGGCTCAAGCTCCTCCCACTCCCATGACCCCTTGCTGCCCTCTAACCCCCTCAGAACAAGTTCACCCTTGACTAGAAAGCAGCTAAGGAAGATATTGCCCGCCAACCATCACACTTCCACACCCTCTAGATCCTACAGGACGGGGGACGGAGGGAGGGATAGTGATGAATAGTGAAACAGAATAACACAGATGTCAAGTTATGGTAAGTACACAACTCTTTATCATGTTATCCATGTCACTATTCCTCACTCTTGGGTCAGAGTCCCCAGCTACCCTGAATCCTAGGCGGTCTCATGGAAGGACATACTGCAGCACTGTGGAGCCAAAGGAAGCCCTATTCCTGGATACAATATCAAGCTTATAGTAGCTAACAAAAGTGTGAGGAGAAGACCAGGTAGCTGCCGTACAAATGTCATCTATGGAATGATGACCAAGAAAAGTAGCTGACATAGCTATGGATCTAGTGGAATGAGCTCTATCTGGTCCAGCTAAAGACCGTCCTCTAGAAGAATAAACATAGGAAATGCACAATGAAATCCAACGAGAGATGGTCACCTTAGACACTACCTTACCTTTCCTGTTGAGAGAAAAGGCCACAAACAACTGGTCAGACTTGCGGAAGCTCTTCGTCCCATCTACATAAAAATGCAGTTGTCTTTGCACGTCCAGCATGTGCAAAAGATATTCCCCTTTATTGGCAAAGTTAGAGAAGAAGACTGGCAACTGGATTGACCGATTCAGATGTGCTTCTGTTGCAACCTTGGGCATGGAAGATGGATTAGTCCTAAGGGCCACCCTATCTTTATGAAAAACCATGAAGGGCAGTTTAATAGAAAGAGCCTGCAGCTCTGAAACTCTTCTGGCTGAAGTTACTGCTACTAGAAAAGCCATCTTCCATGACAAAAACTTGATATCACATGTGGCAGCAGGCTGTGTGAGAGACTGTAGCAAAAAAGAAAGATCCCAAGGAGGAGAAGGGTCCTTCACCGGGCTTTGCACAATCGAGAGGGGAAGGCCGGTTCCACACGCACATGGAAGTTAGAGACAGCCTCCAACTGAACTTTGGCAGTTAAAAGGCTAGCTCCTTCCTGAAAAAGGGAGGACAAAATAAAAAACAAAATATCAGAGATGGAAGCCGAAAAAGGGTCTAGACTGCACTGCTTAGCCCAAATAGAGAACCGTTTCCATTTACTAACATAAATCTTTCTAGTGGAAGAATTTCTTTAACCGGAGTAGAAAGCCTGGCCTGTTTCAGGATTACTGGAAGTGGACAAACCATGCCGTCAAACAAAGTATCTGGAGGTTGGGAACTGGAAGCAGAGGGGGCTAGGAAATCAGATCCGGACTGGGATCTAGTACCCAAGGGGGTTACTTCAGATGAGACCATAGAAGGGGAAACTACACCTGCCGAGGCCAAAAGGGGGCAATGAGAATAAAGGTAGCCTTGAGGCGACAGACTTTCTGCATAACTCTGGGGATGAGCAGCAATGGAGGATAGGCATAAAGGATACCTTGGGGCCAATCACGGACCAGAATATCCCTGGGGGACTTCCCAGGTGGGGGAATCAGGGCGAAGTACCGGCTGCATTCATGGTTGAGGGGGGATGCAGAGAGATCACAGCTCGGCTGACCCCAGTGAAGGAAGATCTCTTTCGCCACTGAGGGATTCACGGAAACTCGTGTGGGCTCACGATGGCCCTGCTCAATCTGTCTGCCAACACGCTGGACTCCCCGGGTATATACATTGCAACTAGAAAGCACTCAACAAAATCGCTCATTCCCACACACTCATGGCCTCGCGACAGAGCAGATATGAACGTGTGCCCTTGTTTGTTGAGGTACCACAAAACCTGCATGTTGTCTGCATGAACTGCTATGGTAGCCGGAGGAAGGCAGACCTGTAAGGCTTGCAATGTGAGGAGAAAAGTACAGTTTTGTACCTACCATAAATGTAGATGTTCGAAGATCCACATTGCTGCAATCCTTACATATGGGTAGTCCGCTGTCCTCGGTCGGCCCGAATACCAAAGTATTAGGCTGACGTCGGTCAAGGCGCTTAAAACTGACATCAGGACGTCAGGGTACAAAAGCGCATGACCGACGTCATTTCCTCAGTCTTTTCTTGCCCCAGATGTCAGAAGGCCCTAACAAGAAAGGCCACAGCCAAAAAACCAGCAAAAACTAACGAACGACCCGTGCACTAACCATATTTACAATATGTACAACACAAACCACACCACCACCTTCAACAACAGAGGGAAGGAGGGAGGTAAATTGGACTGCAGCAATGTGGATCTTGAACATCTACATTTATGGTAGGTACAAAACTGTACTATGTTCTTCATCTCACATTGCTGCAGTCCTTACATATGGGTAGAATCCCAAAGCAGAGGTAAGGGAGGATGGCAAAACTATAAAGCATTAGGAGCTGCCAAAATGCCCTGTAAAATTGCAGTGGCAAATCCAGCCCTAGATTTAGAGTAAAGTGGAAGGTGGTAATGCTTAGAGAAAGTATGCACTGAACTCCAAGTAGCTGCTTCCAAAATATCTTTAGTAGCCACCCCTTAAAAGGCTGTAGAAGTGGCAGTAGCCCTAGTGGAATGAGGCCTAATCCCAGCTGGAATCTCCTTACCATGATGGGAATAACAGAAAGCAATACAAAAACCAATCCACTTAGAAATAGTTTGTTTTGAAACAGGTTTGCCCTGAGAACCCAAAGCAAAAGAAACAAACAACTGCTGAGACTGCCTGAACCCTTTAGTTCTGCTCAAATAATATCGCAACTGTCTGTGTATATCCAAAGTGTGCAAAATCCTTTCCCCTTTATTTTGGGGGTTTGCATAAAAAGTAGGCAAGTGAATAGTTTGGTTTAAAGCCACACTAGAAACCACTTTAGGCATAAAAGAAGGGTTAGTATGCAAAGACACCCTATCCTTGTGGAAAATTAAGAAAGGCTCAACTGCCATAAGGGCCTGTAATTCAGAAACCCTTCTCGCAGAGGTAATGGCCAACAAAAAAGCAGTCTTCCATGATAAATATTTCAACTCTGCCGATGCTGCAGGCTCAAAAGGTTGTACAGTGAGTTTCTCCAACACAAAATTGAGATCCCAAGCAGGAGTAGGAGCTCTCGTGGGGTCTTATATTCTTTGCCCCTCTAAGGAATTGCTTAAACAAAGGCTGAGAAAATAATGGTGGGTCACAGTCATAGTGAGCAGAAATTGCTGCAGCATGAACCTTTATAGAGGAGAAGGACAAACCTTTGTCCAATAACTCAGTAAGGTATTGAAGCGCAACACTTAAATTAGGTTTAGAAACATCAAAGTCCTTTGCTGTACTCCAAAATAAAAATCTCCTCCATTTATCTGCGTAAACTTTCCTTGTACTAGGCCTTCTGGCCTCCAAAATAACATTCAAAACTTGTTGTGGAAGCTGAGACCCTCCAGGGTTTAAAACAGAATATGCCAGACTGTCAGATGTAGAGAATGAAGTTTGACATTGAGTAAATGACTGTTCTCCTGAGACAGCAGGTGAGGAATCGAAGGCAAAGGCCATGGAGGCTCCTGTACCAGACTTCTCAGTAATGGGTACCAGTGCTGTCGAGGCCAATCTGGAGCTATTAAAATCATGTTTGGCTTGTCCTGTCTGACCTTCAGCAGTACCTTTGGGAGGAGAGGCAGAGGTGGAAAGGCATACACGTGAAGATTGCTCCAATTGAATGAGAGAGCATCCACTTTCCAAGCTGTGGGATGAAACCTTTTGTGCAAAACTTTGGCAGCTGGTAATTTAGTGGAGAAGCGAACAGATCTATGTCTGGAGTTCCCCATAACACTGTCAATCTCTGAAATACATGAGGATCCAATTTCCACTCGTGGGGATCCATAATTTGTCTGCTCAACACATCTGCTAAGGAGTTCTGTGCTCCTGGCAGAAACCTTGCCTGAAGATTTAGCTGTAAACTGAGAGCAGTCTCCCACAAAATCATTGCTTGTCTGCATAGAGGATAAGAATGCGTTCCCCCTTGCTTTTTGATGTACCACATGACAGTTGTGTTGTCTGTTTGAATCAACACCTGCCCTGGAAGAAGTAAATCCTTGAAAGCTATCAATGCAAATTGGACTGCTAACATCTCCTTCAAGTTGATATGTAGATGTTGAAGTCTGGCAGGCCACGTGTCTTGTACCCATTTTCCATTTAGATGAGCTCCCCAAGCTTTGTCTGAGGCATCTGTCGTTAAAATCTGACTCGCCTCTGGCCGGGTCACAGAGAGTCCCTTGTTTAGGTGACATTCCTGAGCCCACCACAAAAATTCCTTTTGAATGCAAGGTATTATCTGAATGACAGTGTCCAAATCTTGGCAGTGCTGTGTCCATACATTCTTGAGATACCACTGTAGCTTCCTCATATGCAGTTTGGCATTGGGAAGTACCAGAATACAAGATGCCATGAACCCCAAGGCTTGAAGGACTGTCCTTGCAGTCAGCCTGGACTGACGAGACAATTGGTGGAAGTAAAGAGAAAGATTCTTTTGTTTGTCCGGGGTCAAAAAGGCCATCTGGGATGCTATATTCAGTCTCACACCCAGAAAGCACATGTCCTGAGAGGGTACTAGACTGGACTTTATTTCGTTCACAGAATACCCCAGGCATCTTAACACTGCCATCACATACTGTAAATGATGAAGAAGTTCGTCCTTTCTTGGGCCAGAATCAGGCAATCGTCCAAATAAGGATAGATTTGTATTCCTCTTAGCCTGAAGAAAGCTACCACTGGAGCCAGAACCTTCGTGAACACTCTGGGCGCAGTAGATAAGCCAAAGGGCAATGCAGAGAACTGATAATGTGAAGTCCCAGCCCGACGCAGATACTTCCTGCAACTGGGCCTGATAGGAACATGAAGGTAAGCTTCCTTGAGATCCAGAGTCACCATCCAGTGATCTTTGCCCAGCAGAGGTAAAAGCTGTTGTAACATCAACATTTTGAACTTGGGAATGTCCAGATATGTGTTGAGGATAGATAAATCCAAAATTGGTCTCCACGTGTTTCCTTTCTTTGGTACTAGAAACAGGCGAGAATAAAATCCTAGGCCCACTTCTGGCAGAGGGACCGGTTGTATGGCCCCTATTTGAAGTAGTAGAGAAATTTGTTTGTGAGCCTCTAGTCTTTGCTGAGGAGGAACGTCCGGCATGCCTTTGAAAGGAGGCAAGGTATGGAAATAAAACTTGTAACCCTGGTGTATGATATCCAATACCCATTTGTCTTGGGTAATCAACATCCAATTTTCCTTGAAGAGTGCTAACCTTCCTCCCAAAGGTGCTGCCAGGCAAGAAGGATCTGGCAGCTGAACAAGTAGGTCATTGGGCCTGTTTACGAAAGGACTGGCCCCTGCCCTCACCCGAAGATTGTGCAGGTGAACTCCCTGTTCTAGGCCTGAAAGAACTCTGAGCTCTGCTCCTACCACGTCTAGATCTACCCCTAGACTGAGAATCATAAGAAGGATACGTCCACCCCTTAGCAGGCCAATTCCTACTAAACTTGAGGCTGAACTTGCAAAAAATCTTTAACAGCCTGCATAGACTTAGCCTTGTCTTCCATTTTCTTCAAGACTGACTCCACAGGTGAACCAAACAACACATCAGACTGCAAAGGAGCATCCAAAATCCTTGTCTTAACATGGTCAGATAAATTCTGATCCTTCAGCCAGGCGTGCCTGCGAAGAACTGAGCCAGTGACAGCCACCCTAGACGTGGCCTGCACAGCATCAAAACCACACTGTAATGAATGCTTACCCACCTGTTCAGAGACATGCACCAAATCTTGTAATTCTTTACACTCAATGCCTTCCGCCAGAGCATCCACCTTAGACTTCAATTGAGAAAGAAGAAAGTTTTGATATTTCAACATATGAAACTGGCAATTCAAAGCCCTCATAGCTAAGGTAGAAGATGTATAGACCTTCTTTCCCCATCTATCCAAAGCTCTGGCTTCTTTATCTAGAGGAACCGGATTTTTTTACAACAGAGGCCTTGACACCCTTAGGTCCCTGACTAATAGTTTCTGGGTCCGCCCTAGGACTCTTATAAAGATATTTATGAGCCTCAGGCACCCTGTAATACCTATCCGGTTTAACAGGAGCAGGAGGCAGAGAATCAGGATTAAGTGAAGCCTCTGCAAACACATCTTCCACAACATCCAGAACAGGGGGTATAGCCAAGGGCCTATGCTGGGGTAACAGCAAAAATTCCCTAAGCCTTTTCCGAGAATCAGAGAAGTCCTGACCTTCCTACTTAAAATGTTCCCTCATTGAATGAAGTGTCTCTGAAAAAGAAAAATCCTCTGGAGGAGAAGCAGAAGGAGTGGAATCATCTGCATCAGAATCAGAATAAGGAGAGTACTCCTGCAAGTCCTCAGCTGAAGACTCTGAAACATCCGAAGCCTGCTCCAAACTTCCCAACTCTGGCTCCACCCTAGGCCTCTTATCAGGAGGGGGCAAAGAACCTCTAATCAGAGTAATCAAATCTTCTGCCATTTTAAGCATGTGCTTCTTAGGCACAGACCCTGCTGAACTAGGAGTGACACCAACAGAAGCTAAAACTGGCCTGCCTCTGGGAGAAGCCTTGGAAACAGAAGGAGAAGGCCTAACCACCCTAGGAAGGGAGGAGTACAGTAACTTGAGAAGCCCCTTCAGCCTGACCTGCCTCCTGAGAGACCACCTCCTGCAAAATCAAAGTCTCCCCTGAGACTCCAGAGAAGCCTCCGTCGGAACCACCGTTTCCTCTGAAACCGCTAAAGAACCGGCGTCCGGATCGGACGACTCATCTGCCTGGGTTTAACTGCTTTGTCTTTGCGCTTCTTAGAAGCGGGCGCGGAGAATCCGGCGGCATATTATAATTGCACCGCTTCCCAAAGACCAGCCTAGCACAATCTAACCTTCGCTTAATAGTGCGTTTATTGAACCTAGCACAAAGCGACACCCAACAACGTCGTGCTCAGGCCCCAAACAAGGAATACACAAAGAATGATAATCCCTATGCGGTATCTGTTTCCCACAAGAAATACAGTTATTCACTTTTTCTGACATCCGGTAAAACACTGAGGCAAGAAAAAACAAAATATTCCCCAACGGGGTACTTAGCCAACTTGGATTCGGTCTGAAACTCCAAATTCGAAAAATTTCAGAACGCCGAACGGCACTTGCAACGCTGCTTCTGCATCGGACCATGCGGCAAAAAAGACTGAGGAAATGACGTCGGTCATGCGCTTTTGTACCCTGACGTCCTGATGTCAGTTTTAAGCGCCTTGACCGACGTCAGCCTAATACTTTGGTATTCAGGCCGACCGAGGACAGCGGACTACCCATATGTAAGGACTGCAGCAATGTGAGATGAAGAACATGAAAAGTTATGTACAATCTTACCATAACCATAGATGTCCTCCTCTTCTACGTTGCAGTATTCAACATATGGGTTTACTCCTCTTGCTTTGTGAATGTCTGGCCAGTATACAAAAGTTTGCAGTCACTGTATGGTGCGTTGGAATGTCTGACGTGGCTCAGGGAACATGGGCCATAAAAGTGATGTCTGCATGCACCAGCCTTCAGAACTATAAGTCCCTGTCAGAACCAGTCCTAGTAAAGGCAATGCCAGTCCTGTGCCACCCAGAAAGGTAAATGCAGCCTAACAGGAGGGGAAGGAGGACGGAAAGGAATACTGCAACATGGAAGAGAAGGACATTTATGGTTATGGTAAGATTTTACACAACTTTTCTATGTCTTTCTATTCCCATGTTGCAGTATTCAACATATGGGTGAGTGCCAAAGCTCACTGTGAAGGAGGGGGTGGTGGTCTAGAGGCAGTCTCCAGGAATCTGTGAAGGATAGCCCTGGCAAATCTGTCCTGGCTCTGGAAATGTGGTCTAACTTATAATGTTTGGTGAAGGTGTGCACTGATGACCAAGTAGCCGCTTCAAGATCCAAAAAAAATCCAAATCCCTGAAGAAGGCTCCTGAGGAAGCCATAGCCCTGATGGAGTTTGCTTTAACAGTACCTTGCAGGGATTTCCCATGGTATTTGTAGCAGAAGGTGATGGCTTTGGAAATCCAGGTAGAGAAGGTGGAAGGCGGCAGAGTTGGTCAGCCTGTCTGATAGGCTTGGTTTTATGCAGATAAAACATGAGTTGTCTGTGAACATCCAGGGAGTGAAGTACTCCCTTCACTGTCCCCCTGTGGGTTAGGGAAGAAGGCAGGTAGGTGGATGGCATGATTCAGGGAGAGATCATTCACCACCTTGGGCATGAATGAAGGGTTAGTTCTAACAGTAACCCTGTCATTGTGGAAAACTAGGAAAGCTGGGATAGCCATGAGGGCTTGCACCTCTGACAATCTTCTGGCTGAGGTCACGGCCACGAGTAGTACAGTTCCCCATGTACAGGATATTAAGGAAGCTTTGTCTGCTGGCTCAAATGGAGGAAGCGTGTGCTTTTCCAAAACATAGTTAAGGTCCCATGGAGGTTGAGATGGTTTCCTGGGGGCCTCAGGTGAAGGACCCCTTTGAGAAAAAGCTTAGCTGGGAGTCTGGATGCTAGAGAGGGGTCCAGAGGAAGGTATGCTGAGATTGCAGACAAGTGAGCTTTAATGGAAGAGTAGACCAATCCTGTCTGCAGTAGCTCACACAGGTAAGACAGAACTAGAGGGGTCTCACTTGCAAGCAGGTCCAACTGTCTTTTGTGACACCATATGGAAAATCACTTCCACTTCAAAAGGTAAGATTTTCTTGTATTCAGTTTCCTGGCCTCTTGCAGGAGACTGAGCACATCCTCATTGTAAAGGTGTCTGAAGGGAATCAGAATCCTATCAACCACAGGGTGAGGTGCAGTAACTGTCACTGTGGGTGTATTTGGGATCCCTTGTGCTGTGCGAGAAGGTTCACTCTGAGGGACAATTTGTGGTGATTGCCCTTGGAGAGTTGCAGAAGTAGGGGGAACCAATGCTGTCTTCACCAGTAGGGAGTCACCAACAAGATTTTTGGTCTGTCTTGCTGTATTTTCAGCAGGACCTTCTGGATGAATGGGAAGGGGGGAATGCAGAGGAACTTCCCCTTCCAAGATATTGAGAAGGCATATGTTGCCAGTGCCTGAGGATGTGTATCCTGGTGCAGAATCTAGGAAGCTACCTGTTGATGGAGGAGGCAAACAGATCTATTTGAGGTGTACTCCACCAGTAGACCAGATCCAGGAAGACATCCCTGTGAAGCATACATTCATGGTTGTTTGTGATGGTTCTGCTGAGACAGTTTACCTGGGAGTTCTATAGAGAGGGAATGTAGACCAGATGCAAGGTCACTCCCTGTGAGGTGGCCAGTTCCCATACTAGAAGAGTTAGTCTGCAAAGTAAGACTTGGTCCCTCACTGTTTGTTGAGATACCACAGAACTGTGGTATTGTCTGTGAAAATCTTTAGTCGACCTTGCTGTAGATAGGGTAGGAAGGCTCTTAGGGCTAGGAGAATTGCCCTCATCTCTTGAACACTGATGTGTTCTTGTGTGTGTGTGGCTCTGGCCACAGACCCTGCACTTTTTGATGGCTCAGAGTTGCTCCCCAGCCCAAGTCTGAGGCATCTGTGTGCATGATCTGTGTGGGTAGGGGTGGTTGGAGGGGAGGACCTGGATTGAGGGTCACTTGTGTCAACCACCACTGGATTTCCAGTTTGAGGCATGGTAGGGGAGGAACCCTGTACTCCAAGGGGTGGGAGTGTTGGATCCAGACTAATGAAAGGTACCACTGTAACTATCTCATATAAAGTCTTGCTAATGGTAACATGGGGATAGTTGCTGCCATGTAGCCCATGAGCATGAGGTACTGCCTCACTGTCAATTATGTTGACTGACGGACCAGAAGTAGGAGTTCTTTCAAGTTTTCTACCTTTTGGAGGGGAAGGTAGGCTTTCATGAAGTCTGTCCGAATTCTGCACCCCAAGAAGACAATGTTTTGAGTAGGTTCCAGGTGGGATTTTGGGTAATTTATCTGGAATCCCAGAGACTGTAGGAGGGAAATAAGGCATATATGTTGCAAGAGGGTTTATTTGTTGCCTGCCTGTATCAGCAGGTCACCCAGGTAAGGAAATATCTGGATTTCCTTTGTCCTGCAGAAGGCAATCACTGGAGCCAACCATTTGGAGAAAACCCTGGGTGCAGTGGAAAGCCCAAAGGGCAAGGCAGAGAAATGAAAGTGAGAAGAGCCCACCAGGGACTTCAAGTACTTCCTAAAAGTGGGCCTTATGGGTATGTGAAGGTAGGCATCCCTTATTTCTAAGGTGGCCATAAACCCCTGGGGAATCAGAAGGGGGAAAAGGGTTGGTAAGGTCAACATCCTGAAGGTTGGAACCTTTAGGAATAGGTTGAGACACGAGAGATCCAGAATTGGTCTCCAAGGACCATCTTTTCTTGGAACCAAGAAAATCCTGGAGTAGAATCCTCTCAGCAGCTTGGGGCACTGGTTTGATGGTGCCTTGAGCCAGCAGAGTTTGCAGCACTGGCTGCACGAGGTGTAGCTGTTTTGGAGATTGTGGGATACCCTTTCATTTTGGGGGCATACGCCAGGTCATGAAATACCCATTTTGAAGGATTGAAAGGACCCATTTGTCTGAGGTGATGGATGCCCACACAAGGGAGACACAGAGAGGTGTACCAACAGAGGAAGAGAGGTGGGAGGAGGAGGGGAGTTATAACGCTGGCAGGTAGTCAGATGCTACCTGCCCTGTCTTGAAAGGGCAGCCTCTGGTTACAGGATGGTATAGCTCTAGTTGGAGGGGGTTGCTTTCTGGTAGGTTTTCTAGACCTTGAGGGTGCATCAGTGTGAGAATGTTTTCTAATGAACTGGGTTTTAGCTGGGTAGTTCCCTTGGAATTTTGGAATAGGGGAGACTAGTAGGCATTTCAAATCTTGCATTTCTTTCCCCCTTTTGCTGAAGTGACTTAAATCAGCCACATTTGCACCAAACAAAGCTGTGTTGTCCAGGGGGCATCAATCAGCTTTGCCCTGAAAACATCTGGAAGGAGCTGGAAGCATAGCCAGGAGTACCTTCTTAAGGCAGCTGCTGATGCTGCTGACCTTGCTGAGGCTTCAAGCAGCATCATAGCGGCACTTTGAGTGCCTGGTGACCTGGGAGGTGAGAGCCAGAAGGGAAGACAGTGAACTTTGGCAGCACAATCTGGTGTATCAGCCAGTTCCTTGGAGGTTTAAGGCATATTTAACCATGTGTGTCTGGTAGTTAGTAGCTCTGAAGTAGAGTAGCAGAGGTGTAAATTTTCTTACCCAGATGCTCCGTTGTTTTGCCGTCTTTGTCAGCAGGAAGGCTAGTGGTGGTGGGTAAACGTTTAGATGCCTTATCTGTAGAAATGAGATGGTGGCAAGGTCTGCTGGTGGACACTTAAGGAGATACTTGGCTGTGTCAGGGACTTTATAAAGTCTTATCACATCTGCGTGGAGCAGGTGGTTGAGAGTCAGACTTTAAGGCTGCTGAGGAAAAGGCATCCAGGAAGGCAGGCAGAATTGGGGAAATCCATCTGAATGAGGTCATAATACCTTTTTTTGAACCTCGATCATTTCATCTTGGATATTGTTTCCCCAAAGATCAAATCCTCAGCTGGGGAGTCAGGGTCAACAGATTTTTCCTCTGGGGAACCATACCCCAATGGAGAAGAAAGCTGGGAAGTGTATGAAAGAGATTCTTCAGATGAAGATTCTGAGAGATCTTCCTCTTCCCTAAAGGTTGGGTCTGTAATTCGGGGCCTTGGACTCAGAATTGGAGGTGGAATGTTAGCAGTCCCTGCAGTAGTACGTAGGGCCATGAAGGCATTAAAACAGACTTTGGATGAAAGCCTGCCAGTCAGGCAAGCTTTCAGCTGGAGTAGAGAAATGCTTCCTTTTATCCTTCTTTTTTAAAGGCCTGGCAGGCATCTGAAAGGAGGAAGGCCTGAAATCTGGAGACTGTACGGAACTGGAAGGATTCGACGGACCTACTGAAAGCGCTGGTTCTCTCCTGGCATCAGAAACTGATGTCGGAAAAGCCTCTACAGATGTGCCCTCCATGTGGGATTGTGCAACTTCCATGAAGGTACCCACTATATCCAAGGTGGCGTAGCCCGATTCCTCTACCAGGCCGACATCGGCCACAGGCTGAGGGTTGGATGCAAGAGGTGCAATGGTGGTGGTAGGCCACAGAGTCCTGGCTTTCTTTTTTGGCAGTTCAGTAGGTACATCGGAGGAACCCTCTATCCTTAAAGTTATTTGTTTTAACCTTTGATTCTCTAAACAGTTAAGCACATGCAGACAGCTGCGCAAGGTTTTGGGCACAAACGTCTGACAAATGGAGCAGGCCTTGTAATCGTGCGACCATCCTAAACAAGGGAGACACTGATCGTGGGCATGCTTGTGAGGTATCTGATGGCCGCACTTACACTTGCCCTTTCTGGATGACATGAACAGACATTAAAAGAAAGAAAAGGACTGAAAGGCTCCCCAACGGGGCACTTATCTGATTTCTTGAATCTGATGGCCGTGAAGGCAGGAACACCTGGCGTTCGACTGGTGGCTGAGAAGTTCTGAGAGCTGGTGCATGCAGATGTCACTTTTATGGCCCACATTCCCTGAGCCACATCAGACGTCCCAAGCACCATACAGTGACAGAAAACTTTTATATACTGGCTGGATGTTTGTGGTGCAAGAGGAGTAAACCCATATGTTGAATACTGCAAAATGGGAATAGAAGGACATCTGCCCTAATCTCCAGGACTTGGATGTGCAGCTTGGTCTCTGCTTCAGACCACGTGCCTTAGATCGTCTGTCCCTGAAAATGCCCCCCCCCCCTAATAGAGAAGCATTCTTGGTCACTGTGGCGCTGGGGGGGGGGGTCCTGCCTGCCATCAGATCTGGAGACCAAATCCACCAGAGAAGATGATGTTTGCACACTGATGTGAAGCTAATCGGAGCGGACATTGAATGGACCAGGGGGGACCACTGTACAGCTAGAGTCCACTGCAAAACCCTCATATAGATCTTGGCCAACGGCACCAGGTAGATACCTACCGCCATGGACCCTAGGTATCTGAGCAAAAGGTGGGCCTAGTGATGAGACAGGTTGAGAAGAGATTGGACATGACAGCTGATGAGATGTACCCTCTGGGGCGGGAGAGCTGCAATTTCTGACAGTGTGTCCAAATGAATCCCGATGAACTCTAGACTTTGGAATGGAGTGAGATTGGATTTGTGAAGATTCACTGTGATACTTCACTGGTTGAAAAGTTGTAGAAGATATTGCAAAGCAGTGGTCAGATGATGCTTCATGGAAGCCATGAGGAGCCAATTGTGAGAGATGCAATTACAATAAGAACCTAGAATCCTTGCTGTCTCAGTCACAAGCCAGTACATCTGACACTAAGAAGATCGTCTGCACAAACACAACAAACACTACCACCTCTACCACCACCCACACCTGTACAACAAACTACTACATATGCAAAGGTTCTCAACAAAAACATACCTAAACAAAACAGACCTCCGAAGCAAAAACACACATGCATGTCACAACCTACAGCACCAAGCACCACACACAGTACACATCCCTGTGTCTCACAGCCTCTAAGACCCAGCCACAAACCCAACATACTAATCATAGGAGACTATTGTGAGACACACAGATGAGCCACTCACCAAACTAGACAAGGAGAAAGTCACAGTAAGTTGCTTGTCAGGTGCTAGAATCCACCATATCACGCATGCACTCAAGTCTCTTAACAACAGGTATTTCTATGACTCTATCATAGTCCATGTTGGTGTGAATGACTTGAGATGTACCTCTCTCTATATGAAGAGAGACATGATTGAGCTTGCTGAATGCGTGTCCCAGGCAGGTATGTCCCTAGCCTTAAGCAGCAACCTACAGTCACCTAGAATGATGCCTCAATACAAACAGAAAATGATGGACTTTAACAACTGGCTTAGTTTCTGGTGTCATTCCAAGGGGATCCAGTACCTGACAGTCTGGGAGGACATGACTGACAGACCACGATGCTTTGCCAGAGATGGCCTTCATCTGTCTTTCCCTGGGCTTCAGGCTTCTGACAAAGGCTCTTACCCTCCACCATAGTGCATTTTTTAAGCAAAGCCATGAGCACAAAAATTATCAACATGAAAAATTCTTCTAAATGAAATTTAAAGGTCATGCTGCTAAACACTAGGAGTCTTAGCATGAAACTGTACTCATTGCAAGCATTCCTCAACCTGGAGGATGATGACATTTGTGCAGTCACTGAAACCTGGATCAAAGCTGCAGAGAGCGCCCCGGCCGTACCAGTTTACTCATCCTACCATACTTGCAGACCCCAAATGGAGGGCTACTAAGCCAAAGGAGGTGGAGTTTCAATATTTATCAAAGACGCACACCTCCAGGCTGGTCAAACAGTACGATGCACAGGAGACACTCCAAGTGCAGTTAACTGTTGACAAAACACCTATTCAAATCATAGTTAGCAACAGACCCCCAATCATGACTCGGGACGCCCACTCCACCTATCTGGACTTACTGAATCCATCAAGATTCAACCCTCTACCCTGATCCAGGGTGACTAACTACCCAACCATGTAGTGGAAGACCTATTTGAGTCCAAACATGAATGCTCACAGATTTCTTGACTTTGTCAATGCCAATGCATTGGATGAGCTCGTTGACACCCCCACGAGAGGTGAAAATATCCTGGACCTGGTACTAACCAACATGAGTAGCCACTGTAGCACCCCTACAGTGTCATCCCCCTTGGTATGATCCGACCATAAAGCGATCACTTTAGAAGCCACCATCTCCCATGACTCCCCCCCCACCCGTCAGGGTCAAACAAAAAAAAACTTTTCCAAAGCGGACTACAATCTCCTGAGAGCAGGTATAAGCAGCTTCACAGCCACCAACCCTTAAGTTGGAACTAGCACTAATGTCCAAGCCTACACCACAAAACTATGAGCACCTACATAGCTGTATGGACTCAGCAATACCTGACAGAACCAAATCATCTTCCTCAAAGAAGAGTAAACATGTGTGGTAGACAGCAGCAATAAACAAACTCAATAATAAAAGGAACAAAAAATTATTGTCCAGGACCAAGAAGGAGTAGGTGCCAAGTTGGAAGCAATCTCTCCTTTGTCTGAACAAGCAAATAATACCTTACCCCCTTAGCCTACAATCACATCTCCCCTATGAGAACAAACATATTGTAAATAACTTAAGTTTAATCCATTTGTACATACCTACTCTCTATTGTCTTTGACTTAACATCTATTTTAGCAAGTATAGAGACTAAAAATTGTAAACCCATATGAATTATTATATATTGTTCTGCTTTAACTTCTAATTGTATTAATACTTACTTTGGCTTATATGTATTCTTCTTGTACTTTAACAAACTGTTTTTTTATATATTGTATCTATGGAGCTTTTCTCCCCAGGACTCCACTGAAAATGGGCTCATTCGGCCCAATGGACCATCCTGGCAAACAAACTTCAAATAAATAAATAAATAAGGTCAATGGTGAAATCCTCTTAAGGCTAACTTCAAGTCCAAATTGGCCACATCCACTAAGGACAATCACAAGGCCTTCTTCACATACGTCCATAATCTCAAATGTAACACCCAAATCTACTCTGAAATGGTGGTAGAGAAGATCACATACACAAATGCAGTAGATATAGCCAACCTGCTGGCAGACAGGTTCAGTGAAATATTCACCTCCCTGTCCCCCCATCAGTAATCCACGACATCCCCAGCACCTGCCCCACTCCCCTCATCACCAGGGAGCAGGGTCTTTAATGCCCTCTCAAAGGCAAAAAATACAATCTCCATGGAAACTGACAACCTCCCTGTCTGCATTCTACATGAACTCAGGCATGAGCTTTCAGCTCCATTAGGCACACTATTCAACCAAAGCCTGCGCACTGGCTTCATCCCAGCCAAATTGAGGACAGCTATTTTCATCCCTCTACACAAAGGTCCACTGACCCAGACAATTATAGGCCCATCTACCTAACTAGCCTAATCTGCAAGGCCATGGAACGCATTATCATGGACCTTATAAACAAGGACATTGGCAACCTCCAAATGCTTGATCCCACACAGTTTGGTTTTGTCAAAGGGAGATCATGCCTATTAAACTCGGTCAACTTCTTCGAAACAGTCATCAAAGCCACGGATGAAGGAAGGTGGTGCACACCGCCTACCTTGACCTAGGCAAAGCCTTCGACACTATTCCCCACTCGGGAATAATAGATAAACTTTCCCAGCTGAGCATTAACCCGTATGTTACCAGACGAGAAGCTAAATGGCTCACTGATAGAACCCAATCAGTCAAAATAGGGGAAGCCACCTCTAGTAGTAGACTCATAACGAGCACTGTACCCCAAAGATCGGTCTTGGGGCCTCTACTGTTTGGGATATACTTTTCTGAGATGCAAGCCAACAAAAGAGCTCTGTGGCTGACCAAGTTTGCAGATGACGGTCTTAAATTCCCCTAGTGATGTGAACATCCTCCAAGAGGGCCTTACCCAAATTAATGAGTGGTGCCAGGAGCATGGCCTCCAACTGAATGCCAAGAAATGCATCATTATCCTCTTTGGGGAAAATGGCATCCCCATTAATTATCACATTAATAACAATGTACTAAGCATGTAAGTGGTCATGAAGGACTTGGGCATCCAGGTTGACAGCAACCTAACTTTTGACCACCACATTGCCTCCGTTGTACAGAAGGCTTTCTACATGGTCCACCTCATAAGTAAGGGTATTTCATCTAGGAACAAGGAGGTCAAAACAGCCCTGTACTCCTCTTTTATCAGACCCATTATAGAGTAGAGTGCCCCCTTTGGCATGTACCTTGCCAAGCACATGCAGCAGCAGGAAGACCACAGAGGTTCGTAACCAGGAAAATTTAGGGTTTCAAACAGCTGTCTTATACAGATAGGCTAAAAGCACTGTCCTTCTACTCAGTCTCGTACAGACGGCTCAGAGGTGACCTGTGTCTGGAATACAAGGCCATCTTAGACCTAGCCTTCATTTAGTTGCTGCATATTCATAAGTCAAACCTGGTCCATGACATTAATAGAACATGTTTGTGGGATAGATTTGTGTCCCAGAGACTTCCCAGTCTGTGGAACAGGCTCCCTCTCCATGTTAAGCAGAGTACCTCTCTAGTCCTCTTTAACAGAACCTGGACGACTGGATGGGAAACAGAAAATACACCCCTGGGATCCCACCTGTGCCCCTGCTAGACAGGGGAAACAGGGGCTGACTTTGTGAGAACTTGGGAAAAATTCTTGGCTGGGCTTATAAGGGCCTGCGGGCCAATAGCCTAGTATCATCCTATGAACCTATAAGATAGGGAAACACCTGGAATCCTTGCAGTCTCACGTGAGCTGTGACCACTGCCATACACGAACACCCGACGGGCTGTGGTGAAACCAAAGGGCAGGGCTTGAAACCGATAATGATGGGGCCCTACTCGAAAGCAGAGATACCTCCTGGAGTGCCTGTCTATTCTAATGTAATAGTATGCATCCTAGAGATCCACGGGGCACATCCAATCATCCTTGTGTAACAAGGGCACGATGGACAGAACAGTGACCATCTGGAACTTTGACTTCTTGACCGAGAGGTTGAGTTTGCTGAAGTCCAGGATGGGACACATGTCCCCCATAATTTTCAGCATCGAAAAGAAGCGTAAGTTCGGGATTCTCATCCTGGTGGGACCTCTGGGATGTCTCTCTTCTGAAGAAACCTGAGCACTTCTTCCTGAAGTAGCTCCCTCTGATGGGGTGGTGTGCCAGGGAGGAATTTCATGACAGGAGGATTCTGGGAAAAGGGAATAGAATAACCCCTGGATAACAAACTAACTACCAACTAATTGCACTACAACTAACTCTAGCCAAAAAGAGACAAAAAGAAAGTACTTATCCCCACAACAGGAGCCGAGCCAAGAAACCTGCGTCTGTAGCTGAAAAGAGGCAAACGAGATCTGGGGGGTGGGGGTTAGAAGCCAGCAAGGAATCATGGGAGTGGGAGGAGCTCAAGCCTTGAAGCTGTCTGTAAAGAGCTGGCTCGGATCCGATGTTGGATTCAAGAACCAAGAGTGAGGAACAGTGACATGGATAACATCAGATCATTTGTTTACCAGGGAGGTCTGACTGGGCTATTAGCCCATTTTCACCGAAGGCCCGGGGACAAGTAGACAGTAAACAATACAAATTGGAAAATATGAAGGTCTCTCCAAACACCATTATATTAGACGACTTCAACTACCCAAACATAGACTGGGAGCATTACTCTAGCTCCAACACCCTAGCCCAAAGGTTCCTAGAATTTATAAACTCAAATGCTATGGAATAACTTGTTACCACTCCCACAAGAGGGGAAAACATACTGGACCTGATCATCACCAACATGGGGACTCTATGCTCCAGACCAGAAGTGTATCCCTCACTGGTAAGATCAGACCATAAACTAATCTCACTGGATATTCACATCCCGACCCCACCCCTGCCCAGAAAATCACAGTGAAAAACTTCTCTAAAGCAAATTTCACACTCCTCAAAACCGAGGTGGAATCCTTCAAAGCCCCGGGCCTGTGGAAAATACAGCCCAGACCGCAGAATCCTTTATAAACGCATTCTATGAACACCTTCAGGAATGCATGGATCATCGATCCCGAATAAAACCAAGACCCAATCCTCCAAAGGCAGACGTCCTGTCTGGTGGACCCTAGCCATAAACAAACTATACAATAGAAGGAGGAAGCTACTAAATGATAGAGCAAAATCCCAAAAGGGAAGGCATCACTGATCAGTATTAGCAAAAACTACGGGCACTCATAAAATTGTCTAAGGCCAGCTTCGAGAGAAAAATTGCACAGGACACTAAGGATAATCACAAGGCTTTCTTTAGTTATGTTAGGAACCTGGGTGGTAATTCCCAGATATGCTCAGAATTAGTCCAAAATGACAAAAAATACATTGAACCCACAGACATTGCCAACATCCTAGCTGACAGGTTCAGCGCAAACTTCTCCCCCCCCCTCCCCACCAAAAGGGCAAATATCTATCCCAGCAGAGTGCTGCCCCCCCTGACATCTCAGATGCTCAGGTAAGAGCCGCCCTCTCCAAAGCAAAAAACACAGCATCAATGGGACCAGACGGTATCCCAGGCTGCGTCCTACATGAACTCCAAGAAGAGCTAAACCCAAACATAAAACTACTGTTCAATCTCAGCCTTACTACAGGATATGTGCCCAAAGAGTGGTGTACAGCAACAGTGGTCCCTCTCCATAAAGGTGGTGCCTCAACGGATCCTGGAAACTATCGCCCCATAAGCCTGACTAGCTTAGTCTGCAAAGCTATGGAAAGGATTATCATGGACCTCATATATTGGGGACCTGCAGACACTGGATCCTACCCAGTTTGGCTTTGTTAAGGGCAGATCCTGCCTTTTAAACCTGGTTGATTTCTTTGAAACACTCACCAAGGCGATTGACGAGGGGAAGGTGGTCCACACAGCCTACCTGGACCTCGCTACAGCCTTCGATACAATACCCCACTCGGGCATTATAGATAAGCTCACCAGCTTAAATATAAACCCCTATGTCACTAGATGGATTGCAAACTGGCTCAAGGACAGAACCCACATGGTTAGAATTGCTGGAGCCATGTCAGACTCTAAACCAGTTACAAGTGGTGTCCCACAAGGCTCAGTCCTGGGACCTCTCTTGTTCGGTATATATTTCTCGGAGGTACAGGCCAACACGGAAGGACTGTGGCTGACCAAGTTCGCAGATGACTGCAAACTGGGCACCATAATCGACTCTCCAGCTGACACAAGCATCCTCCAAAAGGGCCTCATAGAAACAGACAACTGGTGCCAGAGCCATGGCCTCAAGCTAAATGCCAAAAGTGTATAGTCATCCCTTTGGCAAAACAAAGTACCCACAAATTACCACATAGGTGGTAATCCATTAAGTACAGAAGAAGTAATTAGGGACCTGGGGACCCAAGTTGATAGCAATCTCTCATTTGACAACCACGTGGCCAAAGTGGTTAGAAAAACATTTTATATAGCCCACCTAATCATGAAGGGTTCACATCTAGATCAGGGAGGTCATCGTGCCTCTTTACTCATCCCTCATCAGGCCCATAATTGAGTACAATGCCCCTTTTGGGATGTACCTTACCAGACACTTGCAGCAACTGGAAAGACCCCAAAAGTACCTCACCAAGAGGATCAAAGGGCTCAAACAGATGCCATATGCTGCCAGGTTAAAGAAACTCCAGCTCTACTCAGTGGCATACCGCCTGTTCAGAGGCGATCTGTGCCTGACGTATAAAGCCATGTCCAACCCGGAATTAATGGACATGCCGCACCTCAGAAAATCCAAATCCCATCGAGCTACGCTCGAGAGACTTGAACCTCAGCACTGAAATAAATAGGACATGCTGGAGGGACAGATTCATAACCCAGAGGCTCCCTTCACTCTGGAATAAAATCCCAGTCCAGGTTAGGCAGAGTCCCTCATTGACTCTCCAAGAGGAATCTTGATGAGTGGATGGGAGATCGTAGGTTTACCCCAGGTATCACTTCTGTGTCACTGTTAGACAGAGGCACAGTATACTAACCTCGAAAAAGGGCATAGCAAAATAAATTTAAAATGGGTGGCGAAAGCCAAACACATTCTGGCTAGGCTTATAAATGCCCTAGGGCAGATAGCCTAGTATGAACCTATGAACAATAATAATAAAAATCAAAGTTGCAATGCAATAATATATAATCATGCTTGTCAAATTACATGCATCTTGCATCAAAGCATATTGGATTTTACAGGAGTGTGACTGACACAGTTTGTTTAACAGAGCAATTACACCTTACAGAGTATGAAGTGTTTGATAAAAACAGAGGTTTATAGCTATCTAATGTTGAAGGAGAATCTCAGTAGAGAGAGGAAGGAGGTGAGGAGGTGGGGAGGTGAGAGAAGGTGGGATAGAAAAATGATAAGGGAGAGACTACAGGAAAAAAATGCTTAGCAAATAGATGAGAGGATCAGAGAAGAGGTGAAACAGATGGAGAGTAACTGCTTCAGTGTAGCCAAGGGAGGTATATGAGCAGAGCCAGTTGCGAGTTAGTTAAGCCCTGAGAAGTTGTTTAAACTGGGTTGGGCTGCTAGTGTTAAGGATATGCTGTGGGGTGGAATTCCAGGCTTTGGAAATCTGCTTGGAGGAAAGAGAATCGCCAAAGCTGTTATTAGACATGGTGATCTCTAATAGGGATCTGTCAGTAGCTCTTAGGGTTCTGTTATTTGGGTAAGGCTGGATGAGATTATGGAGAACTGGGCATTTGTCGGGTTTGATTATAATGGCATGGGGTAGCTGTAATTCGATTGAGAGTTAGGAGGTTGGGTAGTTCTAGCCAGTTTAGTTGGCAAAACGCAGTGCAGTGGGGGGATCTATATGATGAATTTGTGGTGAATTTGGCGATTTTGTGGTAGCAGGACTCCAGTCTGGCTAGGTCAGTTTTTGTGAGGTTTGTAAAAATAGGAGAGGTATATAGCAAGTTAGAAAGAAGGTGGGTCCTATCAATGGCTTGCCTGGAGGTGTTAGAGTTTAACTGAGTCTTTATATACTATAGCTATACCACCACATTTCTTTGTTCTATCTAGTCTGTGGACATTGTACCTCTGGGGTAAAATTTCATTGCTATTTAAACAAGATTTTAGCCAAGTTTCTGTTAAAATTGCTACATTAAACTGTACTTACTGTAGTACATTCTTGATTATCCATCTATTTATTACAGTTCCACCATTACGACTTGCAGAAGTCGTGGTTACTATTACCTGTGACTCCAGCAATGCAGTATATTTTGCATAGAGCTCTGGTTTGAAGAATCTTATGTTAGAAAGACCACTAGAATGTATACAATGTATGAACGTTCATATAGCATCAAGGTAAGAAATGTGAGCAATGCTCTGTGCAAACAAATGCAGGTGTAAGAAATATATATATATATATATATATATATATATATATATATATATATATTATATTTATATATATATATATATAGATGCTCTGGATTTTCAGCTAAAATGTGGTAATGCAGAAAAAAAGAGTTGGAAGTAAAAGAAATAAGATGGGAAATTTTATTAAACACATATGTAAAACCAGGATTTAATAAAACTATAACTTGTTTGTTTTAAAATCAAGAGCAATGAGACATTAATTTTGTTTATTGAATGATATGTGCATTTTAATTTGGGATATTTAAGAATGTTGTGTGTTGATCTTAATTAATCTGATAAAGTCTGTGTTAATGTGAAAAACGAAAGTTTACTATTTTTTAATAATGCATTATTCATTCCTTTTACTGCATTTTTTATTTGATTTATTATGGTTGCTGTCTTGCTGTATCTTTTCTGTTTGAATTTTTTGGAGACCTATCTGGAATCACAAGGGGAAACATTGCTACCCGATGTTTAATGGCCTCTTCATTCTTCAACAGGAGAGTTGTTCTTAAAAAAGAGATATGCTGGAGAGAGCCAGCAACAGACATCATACCCTCCATCATGTTCAATGTCTGCGTTGTCTTTTACAGGTGCTCACAATCAGCCTTAAAATGACATCAAGAATTACTTACCTGAGCTCATTACTGGATATCAGCAGCCTAAGCCATAATCCCCCATACAAGTACATTCCTCAGCCTTCTGTCCCATGTACAGCATAAGCACGGTTAAAACGGCAACGAGCCAAAAGGAAGCGCATTGTAGAAGCCATGTTAAGGTTGTTTTTTTTTTTGATCCACCTTGATAACAGATTCAGGAACATCTGCCAACTTCTCCAGGGCTTGACCCATAATGGAAGACTGAAGTCACTGAAACCACTAACACTAAAATAAATAAAAGACAAAGCCACTTCCGTGGAAAAGATTCCACAAAAAATATACCTGTATTTCTTTTCTGGTTAACTCTGATTCTTTTGTTTAGTTTTATTAGAATTCATGCTTAGATATTCCATGAAATGTGTTTCAGTTAAACGTGGTGCAGAAATGTTTTTCCCCTGCCAAGATGACTGTCCTTTCTCCATGGTTGTGTCCCCACCATGCAGTTAGTACATTTAAGTAAGGAGAGTGTTAAGAACCCTACACACACGCGCACACACACACGCACACGCACACACACAAGTATAGGAAGACTTACTTTGTAAAAGCAATGTTTTTGTGGGCTCTTCAAAAGAAGTAGCATTCAATGTCATTAATTCTGATACTGATTTTCAATAAAAGAGGTTTTAAGGGAATTATATGAACGTAATTACTGGGCATACATCCACAGCACAGGTAAAATCCTTCTCACACCCCTGTTGAAATCTCTAGACTTCCAAGGTAAGCAAGTACTGTAGTGGGATCAGTGATGTACACTAATAGATTATACAGCAGTGAGGATGCTTAGTGGACATCTCACTTCACTTTGACGGCAGAACTGCATATGAGACCTATCTTCTTGGCAGAACAGGGACTGGAATCAGAGGGCTTTTCACTTGCACATATGGCATCCTTTAAGTCAGGCTACACAGAGGGGATGACCCATCGCTTTCCATCCTTCTTGCACACAGATTCTAAGTCTAAAAAATCCTGAGCATCTCTCCAAATAAGTCTGTCAGGTAGAAAAACGAGGCAGGGTAGGAGGTATCGAAGTCCCTGTCCCAAACAGAGATGAAGGCCTCATCATCCTGAGTGCCAACCCTTCTTACTGCTTACTGGTATATCAAAATAACAATGCAACACTCCAGTTCTGCAGTCCACCTCCACCAGATTACTGAGGGTCCCTACACTGTACCTTGAAACATTGGGTATTAGCTCCTTTCCTTATCAAGACCTTAACTGTGGAACCCCCCCCCCCAAGAGACAGCACCTCCTGCTAAATGGATTTAACCCTAAAGACATTTTTTATGCTGACATATGACTTAATACAACTAGTCTATACTTAGAACAACTGGGTCATGACAGGCCTGACATCAGTCCTTATTATCAATGGGAATACTCCTGCACCCCCTCCCATGACCAAGTCCCATCACTTGTCAAAGACTGTTTGGTCATTGTTGTGGACCCAAATGGTGAAAGAAGACAAAAGGGAGTCACCATAACACTAGCAGGGTGAGTCATGCACAACATAGCAAGCTTTTGTTGGGGAACTTCAGCAACAATTCTACACAAGCTGACCTGTCATGCTCAGGCTACCAACTGATCAAATGTTGAAGAGACAACACAGGCACTGCAGGATGCAACCTTTCAAGGTTCCCTTTGTGCATTAACCTCCTGCACTCCTCTAGTCATTTACCAAAGGGTGAAACTGCAAATCCCTCACAATCAATGGGAAACTCATTACTTGTAAGGAAGATGAGGAGGTTTTGACCCTGGTGTTTGCCCTCCATTTTCCTTCCTTTTCTCCTAGTGATCTGGCACCAACCCAGTATCACGTGACAGACCATCTTGTCTGTTGCTGCACTCTTTACATCTGCTGTCTGTAAGGAATTCATATATGTCTCTAGCTTTTCTCTTTGCCATCTGCATGTGGCTGGGCTAGAGTGCTGACATCTCTAAATTATCCATGCACAATTCCTCACAGTGACGCATCATGTACCATTGTGAGAACAAAAGAAACATCACTGAAGAGTAAACAAATACAATTTATATTCTACACACAATGCAAATCTGATATGGTAATTTATAGCTCCATGATAACAGACTGACTCTTTTGTGATACACGCACACACGCACACACACACACACACACACACACACACACACATATACACACACACACACACACACACACACATATATACACACACACACAGCTATGATCAGAAAAGAGCAACAGTATTTGACATAAAAAAAATCACTCAAAAAAAAGGTGTACTATTGAGAAGGCAACCCCCCCCTTTCCCCTGATGTGTGTGTGTGTGTGTGTGTGTGGGGGGGGGGGGGGCAACACGCTACACTCCTGTTAATCATCTATACTTTCAGGTCAGTGCATCTCAGAAAATGCAGAATTCCCTTGGATATTGGCAACCTTGGTCTTCCAGGACAAAATCTGGTAATTGCACATTAGTGATCACAAAAAGACCGTTACTCATTAACACCTCGAAAGCATGTCTGGCACTGCAATTTAAACATTATAATGTAAAAAACGGCTCTGTACTGTGACACTGCCAATACTTTTTCTGTCTTTTGCAAAACTGCCCAGTCCTCCCATAGAAATATCAATAAACAGTACAAATGCAGAAATCCTTTTAAGATGTGAAGTTTCAGATTTTCTACTCATTCTGTCCTTTTGTGTTCTCTCATTGCTTACAATATCAGTTTCTTTTTAAATATGAAAATAAACTGGTATACATGTACACAGAGTACCCAACAGCAATCTGGCCACAATCTTACCTTTCCACCACAGGCAATGGTTCCGCCTTGCTGTTTGGCTTGCTCTACTGCAGCCTTATACATCTCCACACTCTGTTTGCTGTGTAGAGGTCCATACAAGGTGTTACCTATAAATATGAAAAACAATGAAGATCAGACAGAATTCAGCACCAGGGCACATGCATATAGTGTTACAAAAATGTATGCTATAAACATTCTGAGTGTAACACCACATCTACCTGTATCAAAAAAAGTTCCTATAAACCCTGAAAAGCACAGTTTTGCTACAATTTAGTATGAATGAAGATATTTAGCAAAGGCTTCTACACTGTACAAAAGCAAAAGTACTTTGCTGTCAGGTGGTTAAGACCTACAGAAAACTTCTACAAACCTTAGGAAGTTATGACACGTACACTGCGACATCAGAAAAGTCTCAGCTAAATGTAAACAAGCAGGTAGGTGTTCTCTCTCTCTCTCATGTCTACTATCCCACTTAAAACATGCAAAAGTCATGCAAAGAAATAAGACTGTACTTGGTCTGCAATAAAAAAACAGAAATTAAAGTCACTCATATAGGTGGAGCAAAGAGTATGCAGCTACTCCCGAAGCTTTACTGTTACAGCAATTTCATACACAATTTTGCTACCACACATTGATGAAGGTTAACCAAAAAGGAGGTTTAGTGAGCAGCTCGCAAACCAGGTTCATATTACGCAACACTAACACATGGAATGAATGTTACAGCAAAAACTACTCGTATATTCACAAAGGGAACTGCACCTCTTATAACACCAGCAATCGCACTCATGTCTAGATGAATAAAAATAAGAAAATTTATTGTAAAAACAACTAAGTGCTTTTGTCCTTAGTGGATCAGGGACTTCATCAGAGATGACACCATCACTGTCGTGCCATGATTTAAATAAATCACCACCAAACAGCGGCCATCTAATGAATAAATAATCTACACATTAAAAGAATTAAACAAATGGACACTACCAAAATATATAGCAACTCAAATAATGTGCATGAGATGTTAAAAAAAAAATGATATATACACACACACACACACCCACACACACACACCCACACCCACAGACATATAAATAATGAAAACATCAATAAGAATTAGTGTATCAAGTGTAACAAAGTATAATGAACAACAGTGCTTAGGACCACAAAAGTTAGTTGGTTTCAAAATATTCATTTAAATACTTTATAAAACAAGTAATTGACATTTTTCACAAATATACCTGTCGTTCATAGTTCACAGCCTGTTGGCCCTAATTTTTAAAACACTACCAATAGAAAGTGAATCACTGAGACCTGGAAGTTTGTGTGCATTAAGTCTCAACTGCCATAGCGGTTCCTTCCCCTTGAAGAATTAATCACCCTATTTGCTACAAAAAATAAAAACTTTTTTTTGAACTTTTTACAACAAACTCTGTGCCTATAAAGGGCATTAGTGGGGTGGCATTTTCTAATATCATATAAATGTCCCCTTATACCCCCCCAAGTCTGTGGTTGGTTTTACCAACATAAAATGCCAGACAAGATGAACAAATAGCAATGTAAACCACAAATGTGGCGTCACAGTTACATCTACCTGGACATGTCAGGCTTCAATTAAATCCGCCCACAACCCGATAGGGACCTTTGTGTATAGATCTACATCATTTACACCTACCACACTTGTTCACCCGGTGAGACCGACCTGTAAACAATTCCCTAAGCTGACCCTCCAAGTTCTTTATAGAATTACCTTTCCTAAAAACTACCACCTCCTGGGAAAACAAAGTTCCATAAGCTCTTAAAAACTTCTATGCATTTACTAATTAGATTGTTAAAAGGCAAAACCAAGGGCAGAGATTTGTCATCAACTCGGATTTGCTGTAACTATGCCCACTTTCCACAGTTATACTTTGTTAGCAAATAAAGATGCAAATCTGGTTGTTCGTTCCTTAAAACTTCCTCTGAAACAGAGAGGAGTAAATAACGGGGACATCCTCTATCCCTTAACATGCACCATAACTTGTGTATTTCTTTCTCAAGAATGTCTTCCCCTGTACTGTTCAAGCTGTGAGAAATCTCTATCAGCCAAAGACATTATCCCACTCCTAGACCAAATTCGGACAGCCCACCAGGGACTGACGGCCTCCATCCATGGTTCATTTTTGGCTGTCCAGAATTCATCATAAAACCCCTTCAACACAAATATAATCTCTGCTCTTCTCCAAAACCAGGCCCAATATCTTGAAACTGCAATAGCCAAACCACTTCCCAAATAGAAGGTCCATATCCATTTTAAAAATCCTATGAAGATCTTTGAAAAAATAATCAACCTTTAACTCACAGAACACATCTCCAAATACCATCTTCTCTCCCAAAAACATTATGGGTTTTGGTCATGTAAGAATGCCTTCCCCACTCACTGGTTACTCAAAGGCACATTATTGGGGCAATGAGCAAACAAATGCTGTCTTGAGTCATCTTCACAGACCTGCCAAGGTTACTTGATGTTGCTGAACACTTTAGAATCATACACCACCTTACAGATATCTGAATTAGCCTTGATAATATTCTCCTGTTCCAAAACATTAACTATTCTAATTTGCACTTCTACCAACACCAAACCACAAAACAAACCTTGAAATACCACCAGAAAGAATAGACCAGGATCCACAAAAAGGTGTATTTTAGCACTTTCGTTTTTAATAAAAACTTCTTCAGAATAACAAGTATAAACAAGCTGACCCTATTTATACACTCACATAAAGCCTTCCCCAAATCCTTGTAAAACAATTAACTAATAAAAATGACATCACAACAATTGCAGTTACAACAATTAATCCTAAAAGGCACACAGTTACATATATCAGAATTCCATGAATAAACGTGCACTGAATACAATACTAAAATAACTACAAATTCAATCATGTAAATATGTAAATGTATACAGTTACGTATGACCTTCAGCTTTTAATTTGAGTATAGAACTAATGGAAATATTACTGTTTAAACCTGGATCTTGCGTTGCATTGGTTCTCAGCTGCCACCTGAGCTCCTTTGCTTCCAGGTAATCATTAAGGGGTCCACCTCTGTCATGTAATGGATATATGGAAATGTTAGATTATTTACAGACTCCCAGTATATATGATGCAATTAAAAGAATTTAAGAGTTACATTAAGCAACAAATTGAGATTTTTTTTTATCTTTGAATAATGGTCAGGTTAGTAAAGTCATATTATGGGACTCCTTAACATGCATTTAAAGATAAAATAGGAAGATGGGCTAGTAGTAGAATGAAAGAGTAGAATAAATAGTTGTTAAAACACAAGATGAAATACTCAAAGCAAGGTCTGAACAACAAAGAAATTTGATAATACATAAGTCATTAAAAGTTAATGACAAATTATGAAACAGTTTTAATGCATAAAGTAGAAATAGCTTTATAAAAACTAAAATTGCACAGTTATGTGATGACTTCAAAAAACCTACACAGATTAGCTAACAGACGCAAGATGTTAGTCAAAAAGGCACAGATCAATCATATCCAAAATCAACACACTAATAAGCTTACTTCAGACACAGAGGAAATGCTTAATATTTAAAACAAAAATTATGAGGACCTTTATAAAGATAAAAATAATCCTGATGATTACGAAATTGCCAAGTATTTAAGAAACTTTTATTAATAAACTTAATGACCAACAAATATCTCTGTTTTATAAGCCTATTACCCTAATACAAGTTAAAAAAGCTTTACTAAAAGGGAAAATGGTAAAGCTCCAGGTTAGATGATTTAACTATGGAATTATATAGTCTGCTTCTGTTAAATATTTTAGAATTAAGTAACATTTTCAGGATAATTCAGAGTGACAAAATAATTCCTCCCTCTGGGAATTTTCTGTAATCTCACTTACACTTAAACAAGGAACTGATAAGTTAGTTTCCTCATAGACCCGTTTCATTATTAAATGTAGACTACAACATATTTATTTCCATCTTTGCTACAAGACTAAGAAGTACTGTAGATAAACTAATTATAAATATCAAACAGGATTTAGAGTCAATAGATTAACATATAACACAAACATGTAATACCCATTTTAGATTAACAAAAGGAATAAACAAGAAATTGGCTATAATTAGTCTAGATATTGAGAGAGCTTTTGATTCTGTAGATTGGAACTATTTGTTTAAACTTTAGAAGTGTTTGCATTTTCAGAACCATTTATTGGAATAGTAAAATACCTGTATAGAGATTCCAAAGCATATGTTAAAACTGAACCTTGCATTTCTCAAGGATTCACTTTAAACTAAGGCACAAAACAAGGATATACTTTGTCCCCTCTACTATTTGCATTAGATATCGAACCTTTAGTTAACAGTATAAGAAGCAATGAAAAAACTGACAAGAGTCTCAATTAACCAGGGTTGTCAATCTAAAATACTGCTTTGTACAGATGATATTTTACTACCTATAGGAGATACAATAAAATTTAAGTTTATTATTATTAAATTTCAGCAGTGATGCTTCTTGAAACAATTTCCTCATCAATTTCTTCAATTTAATACTTTAAAACTTAAATTTTACTGTTAAATCAATTAATAGATAACACATTTAAATATAAATATAATTAGGAAAGAAAAAAACAAATATTTAGGAATAAAAAAATATCAAGATGCGAGTAAGATTATTAATAACTTTGAAAAAATAACTGAAATGTTACCTCTTATTAAAAATGGAATTTTTTTTTTTTACTTTTGAGGATAGGTTAGTACATATTAAAAGGATCACCCAAGGTTTTATATGTACATATAACTATATTATACAGTGGATATAAAAAGTGTACACACCCCTGTTAAAATGCCAGGTTTTTGTGATATAAAAAATGAGACCGCAATAAATAATTTCAAAACTTTTCCCATCTTTTATGTGACCTGTAATCTGTACAATTCAATTGGAAAAACAAATTTAAGGGAAACATATAAAAATAAAAAAAGTACATTAAGCTGGTTGCACAAGTGTGCACACCCTTAAACTAATACTTTGTTGAAGCACCTTTTGATTTAATTACAGCATTCAGTCTTCTTGGTAGGAGTCTATCAGCATGGCACATCTTGACTTGGTAATATTTACCCATTCTTCCTTGCAAAAGCGCTCCATATCTGTCAGATTGCAAGGGCATCTCTTGTGCACAGCCCTCTTTAGGCCACCCCACAGATTTTCTATTTGATTTAGGTCTGGGCTCTGGCTGGGCCATTCCAAAACTTTAATTTTCTAGTGGTGAAGCCATTCTTTTGTTGATTTGGATGTATACTTGAGGTCACTGTTGTGCTGAAAGGTGAAATTCCTCTTCATCTTCAGCTTTCTAGCAGACGCCTGAAGGTTTTGGGCCAAAAGTGACTGGTATTTGGAATTGTTCATAATTCCCTCCTGAATAAAAGCAATCCAAAGCATGATACTGTCACCACCATGCTTCACCGTGGGTAGGGTGTTCTTTTGGTGATGCAAAGTGTTGTTTTTGCGCCAAACGTACCTTTTGGAATTATGACCAAAAAGTGCAACCTTGGTCTCATCAGACCATAACACATTTTCCCAGATGCTTTTGGGAGACATGATTTATTGTTTTGCAAATTTTAGCTGGGCCTGGATGTTTTTCTGTGTAAGAAAAGGCTTCCATCTTGCAAACCTACCCCATAGCCCAGACATATGGAGAATACGGGAGATTGTTGTCACATGTAGTACACAACCACTACTTGCCAGAAATTCCTGCAGCTTCATCAGTGTTGCTGTAGGTCTCTTGGCAGCCTCCCTGACCAGTTTTCATCTCGTCTTTTCATCAATTTTAGAGGGATGTCCAGTTCTTTGCAACATCACTGTTGTCCCATATTTTCTCCACTTTTTGATGACTGTCTTCACTGTGTTCCATGGTATATGCAATGCTGTGGAAATTTTTTGTACTCTTTTCCTGACTGGTACCTTTCAACAATGAGATCCCTTTGATGCTATGAAGCTTCTGTGAACCATGGCTTTTGCTGTAGCAGGCAAATGAGTAAATGTCAGGAAAATCCTACTAGGACAGCTGAACTTTATTTGGGGTTAATCAGAGTCTCTTTAATTGATGGAAGGTGTGTACCCAAGAAGACTGAATGTTGTAATTAAATCAAAAGGTATTTCAACAAAGTATTAGTTTAAGGGTGTGCACACTTATGAAACCAGCTTGTTGTACGTTTTTTACTTTTTATATTTTTCCCCCTAACAGATTTATTTGTTTTTCAATTGAATTGCACAATATTTTCATCTCCACTAACTACCTTGATGATAGCAAGCTCATAAGCCTAGTACTTATTATACAGCAGGAACTTCTCATTGTTACATTTGTTAATGCCTGTTATGTACTTCACAGATAAAGATTCTAGTCGTTTACTGATGTACTATGTTCTTCATCTGTAAATATGTTGTAAGTAATTTATATGTTAAATTGTTAATCGCTATGTACTCCAATGCAACTACTGTCTGTTTATTTTACTGTGGAGCTTTTATCCCCGGGCCTTCGCTGAAAATGGACCCACGTCCAGTCGGACACTCCCGGTCAACAAATTTAAATAAATAAATAAATAATAATACAATAAAATAAATAAGTTATAGGCTACAGTAAAGGTGGAAAAAGTTTTGAAATGATTTATTGTGGTCTCATTTTTTTATATCACAAAAACCTGGCATTTTTAACAGGGGTGTGTACACTTTTTATATCCACTGTATGTATGTATGTGTATATATATATATATATATATATATATATATATATATATATATATATATATATATATATATATATATAGGTCTACTTCATATGATCGAAAGACCATTTGACCTTAACCCATTTGATCGAAAGTTCATTTGATCAAAAACCAGTATTCAAGGCATAAAACTGGGATTTGTCCCCCTCCCCAATGTCATGCGACCCTGGAGTTGGTATATATAGTTAAGGGGGTGTGAAGCCCCCCACCTATTTTCCTTTAAAATCTGTACTTTTTGTTTTATTTTCTTCTTTTAAAGGAAACTGGGTGGGAGGCTTCGCCCCCACACCACCCCCAACTATATATACCAACTCTAGGGTCGCACTACATTGGGGAGGGGGACAAATCCCAGTTTTATGCCTTGAATACTGGTTTTCAAGCAAATGGTCTTTCGATCATATGAAGTAGATCTATATATATATATATATATATATATATATATATATATATACACACACACACACACACACATTGCATTCAATAGCTTTAATTCCCGACAAAAAAACTTTAAAGAAAATGGAAAAAAAATGTTAACTTCATTGTTATGGTATCCTAAAAAGCCACAATTTACTTACAGAAATCATATAACATTATGGGAGTATGGAAATATTAGCTTTCTACGTGTGGAAGCTTATTCTATTGCTGCAAAATTTAGTTATACTCTGTGTAGACTTAACTTGCACTAGTCAATGGAAAAAAACATTGAGGAGAAGATTATACAAAATTGTTAAAAAAATATATCAAATATGATCAATTAGAAATATGTAACAATCCTTTCGTCTTAATAAAATTTACCTTGGAAGGAAATTCACTTCAGTCTTTACACTCTATATAAATGAAATTAGTTCTTAAAACAGTTAAGAAATATATTTTTAAAACTCCATTAATATCAAAATGGAAATATTTATGCTTTCCCACTGCACATACCTCTAGATCTAAGGAAACTCAGAACAATGTTAAAATCAATTTCCTAAAAAGGAATGGATTAGTAGTATGGTCTGAAAGAGGAAAGCTAAGTCACCAGAATCTTTACTGAAAGATTATAAGTTGGATGAATCTGTTAAGTATTTAATATTAAAACCCAAAAAAGGAAAGTGCCAAAAGTTTACTAATAAACAAGTTAAAAAAGCACAATGGTCCAACCGGTCTTAAAACTCGAAACACTTTAATAGCCAAAGAAACGAACACACATTAACGCTGACAATGTTACAAATACGTTTTCATCCAAACAACTTCTTCAGATGAGTATGCTAACCTGACCTAACCAACATATTTAATTAGCTAACAATCAAATAATGACCAATAAGAAACAACACTCACTTAATACTAAAACATATAAATTTCCTAACCCTTTTGTTTAAAATGTTTATAAAAACAATTAATTCACTTTAAATTCATAAATATCAAATGTAACTATTATACATTTAAAAAAATTTAGTTTAAAAACATTCATTTTATTTCATAGTTTACACATGAATTGTTTGTTTAATTAAATAGTAAAATATAATAATTTTTTGTCCTACCGCCATCTAGTGGACAAATGATAAAATCACATATAATGACATTTGATAATTCAAACATAATATATATGGCAAAACTGAATAAATAAATACCTGAATAAAAAATTAATGTGTTTTATGTTGATATAAAGATCCATATCCATTTCTTTAACATTAAAAACTCAGTCTATAATTTAGCAGCTCTGAGCTTTTACACAGGCACAAGAGAAATCATGTTGTTTAGACCAGGGAACCTACAGGCTTCCAACACTATTTGCCAGTAGAGTTCTCTGTATTCCACCACGTTTTTAAGGTTCACATATGAGTTCAGTAGGGAACAAATGAATTATTTAGATGTGAACATACAAAAAATTGATGGACATTTTACATCCAAAATATTTCGTAAAGATACCTTTTCGAATTCATATTTGCACTACACCAGTACTCATCCATATCACCAAAAGAAGGGGGTGTGAAGGGTCAACTAGTGCGTGCTAGTAGGATGACCTCTGAAGACAAGACTTTCAACACAGAATGTGAATATTTGAGGAAGTTGTTTGTCGACAGTGGTTACCCTGTTGATTTACTGGAACAGATACACAAGGAAGTACTGTTAGGAAGAAAAACTAGGTTTGCTCCTATATTAGGGAAAAGTGAAACGCTCAACTCAAACAAAAACACGGAAGAGGAAAATAAAAAGGATATTTATAGTTCGGGCATAATAATTACATATGATGGAGAGACAGGCTTAGTTAGGAAAATCATAGAAAAAGAATGGACAAATTTCGCAACGGTATCTGATTTGAATCATATTTTTGATAGTGAATTGAAATTTACATATCAGAAAAGTAAAAACATAAAGAACCTTTTAGAGAAAGGTATGTATAGAGGAAGCTGGGATGGAAACATGAGAGGCAAAAAGGGTATGTTCAAATGTGGGAGTTATAACTACTGCTCCCACATTATAACAGGGGAAACATTGTTTTTGAAGTCAAGGAATAGGAAAATTAATTTAAATACATGTGTAAATTGTAACACAAAAGGAATGATTTACTTGGCTTTATGTAAAAATTGTGATTCATTTTATGTAGGTAAAAGTGAGAGAAAGCTTAAGCAGAGATTATATGAGCATCTATATGCCATAAGGAGTAGGCAGGAGAATAATGCTCTATATAAGCACACTCGTGTATGCACAGGGGCGCAGTTTGTTTTTTTGTGCTTGAAACAGTTGGTATGGACCCAAGGGTTTGACCATGGGAAACAAAAATAGAGTATAGAGAGCTCTACTGCCAAATAGTGTTGGAAGCCTGTAGGTTCCCTGGTCTAAACAACATGATTTCTCTTGTGCCTGTGTTAAAGCTCAGAGCTGCTAAATTATAGACTGAGTTTTTAATGTTAAAGAAAGAGATATGGATCTTTATATCAACATAAAACACATTAATTTTATATTCAGGTATTTATTTTATATTCAGGTATTTATTTATTCAGTTTTGCCATATATATTATGTTTGAATTATCAAATGTCATTATATGTGATTTTATCATGTGTCCACTAGATGGTGGTAGGACACAAAAAATTATATTTTACTATTTAATTAAACAAACAATTCATGTGTAAACTATGAAATAAAATGCATGTTTTTAAACTAAATTTTTTTAAAAATGTATAATAGTTACATTTGATATTTATGAATTTAAAGTGAATTAATTGTTTTTATAAACATTTTAAACAAAAGGGTTAGGAAATTTATATGTTTTAGTATTAAGTGAGTGTTGTTTCCTATTGGTCATTATTTAATTGTTAGCTATTTAAATATGTTGGTTAGGTCAGGTTAGCATACTCATCTGAAGAAGTTGTTTGGACGAAAACATATTTGTAACATTGTCAGCATTAATGTGTGTTCGTTTCTTTGGCTATTAAAGTGTTTTGAGTTGGACCATTGTGCTAAAAGTATTTAATATTATCCATCAGTAAGAAATTAAATGAATTTGTAGATAATACGATTGAAGAGAAACTGAAAGTACAGTTGTGTACACTTACCATAAATGTAGATGTTCGAGTGTATCCACTGCTGCAGTCATCACATTTGGGTTATCCCTGCCAGGGTAGCCCTAGGCTGGCCGGAATGCCTGTGGCTTAGTATTTCTGCGTCGGTTGCTGTCGCTTCAGGACTGACGTCAGGTAGTCAGTATTATAAAGTAAGGCAGCCAACACCATTACATCAGATTTTCTTGCCCTAACCTATCAGAAGCCCCCAAGTGGGAGCCAGGTTCTGGTGGAAGAACCCCACTAGTAGAAAGTAAATACCAATATGTCCCTTGTAAAGAAAGAGAAGAACAGAAGAGGGGGGTGGAGGGAGGGAAAACAGGACTGCAACAGTGAGTACACTCAGACATCTACATTTATGGCAAGTGTACACAACTGTACTATGTTCTTCGTGTTTCACTGTTGCAGTCATCACATTTGGGTTGATTCCCAAAGCTGAGGAAATGGGTGGAGGCAGTCAAGAAAACTAGGGGCTGGCTAGGATGCCCTGCAAGACTGTAGAGGCAAACCCTGCCCCGGATTTGTAGAAGATAGGCAGGTGGTAATGTTTGGTAATGGTGTGAACAGATGTCCAGATGGCAGCCTCCAGGATGTCCCTGGTGGGGACTCCTCTGAGGAAAGCTGCAGAGGTGGAGGCTGCCCTGGTGGAGTGAGTCTTGACCCCTTTGGGAGAGGCTTTCTTTGTAACAGAAATGGATGCAGTGTGCTATCCATTTGGAAATGGTTTGTTTGGAGATGGCTTTGCCCTCTGCCCCTGCAGCAAAGCTAACCAGCAATTGATCAGACCTTCTGAAGGATTTAGTTCTGTCTAGATAGAATCTGAGCTGTCTGTGCACATCTAGAAAGTGAGGATCCTTTCTCCCTTGTTCTGTGGGTTAGGGAAAAAGGTGGGCAAATGAATGGATTGGTTGAGAGCCACACTTGACACCACCTTGGGCATGAAGGATGGGTTAGCCCTGAGGGATTACCCTGTCAGCATGGAAGATGATAAAGGGTTCCACAGCCACGAGTGCTTGCAGTTCGGACACCCTTCTGGCTGAAGTGATGGCCAGAAGAAAAGCTAACAGGAGAGAAAATTTAGCTCTGCTGAAGAGGCTGGTTCGAAGGGGGGCAGGGTGAGCTTTTCCAACACAAATTTGAGGTCCCAAGCTGGGGTTGGAACTCTTCTGGGTGGCCTTAAGTAGTTAGCCCCTCTTCGGAACTGTTTGATGAGAGGATGTAAGAAGAGGGGTGGCTTTGTGCTAAAATGAGCCGAGATGGCTGAGGGTGTGAGAAAGGGGGCTGCTCAGTGGGGAAATGAGCAGAGATAGCAGAGGCATGAATTTTAAGAGAGGAAAAAGAGAGACCACTGTGTAGCAGGTCAGCTAAGTAATCCAGGATGAGAGGTAAGGAGGGCTGTGCCATATTGGCTCCCTTGAATCCAGGTGCTGAAACTTTTCCATTTGCCAGCATAAGACTTTCTAGTGCTAGGGGGTCTGGCCTCACGTATGACATCTAGAACCTGTTGACTGAGGTTGGCAGACTGATCGGAGGTTAGGGAATAAGCCATTATGCCAAACTGAGGGTCTGCAATTGAATTCTCCTTCCCTCTGGGTCAGGAGGGTTGCAATCTGCATGATATGCCATGATGGCAGTGGGGACAAGCTGCGCAGCAGTGGGTACCAGTGCTGGCGAGGCCAGTCTGGAGCAATAAGAATTGTCCTTGGCTTTTCCTCCTTTATTTTGAGCAGTACCCTGGGGATGAGAGGTAGTGGACGAAAGGCACATACAAATAGATTGACCCAGGGGAAGGACAGGGCATCCACTTTCCAAGCCATGCAGTGATGCTTCCTGGTGTAGAATTTGCTGAGCTGATGGTTGGTGTGACAGGCAAAGAGGTCGACCTTTGGGGTGCCCCATTTCTGAGTTATCAGGGTGAAGATTCTTTTGTTGAGCTGCCACTCGTGTGGGTCCAGAAGATTTCTGCTTAAGTGGTCTGCCAGACAGTTCTGAGAACCTGGTAGGAATTGTGCCAACAGGTGGAGTTGCATGGCAGAGGTTGTGTGCCAAAGAATCATGGCCAGCCTGCACAGACAGTAGGAGTGAGTACCTCCCTGCTTGTTGATATACCACATCACAGTGGTGGTGTCTGTTTTGATCAGGAGAGCCCCTGGGGAGAGAAGGGGCTTGAAATCTGTCAAGGGGTGCTGGACAGCTATCATCTCTTTTTGACTTGATGTGCAGATGGATTTGCTGTGAGCTCCATTGGCCCTGTATGCACCTACTGTCCAGGTGTGCCCCCCAGGCATAGTCTGAAGATTCTGTGGTGAGAAAGGTAGCCCCTTGTTATGGGAGCATGCTGTTGCCCACCAAAGAAAATCTTTTCTGAGGCAAGGTATCATGGGTATAAGAGTCTCTAGGTCTTGGGAGTGTTGACATCAAAGGCTTTTAAGGTACCACTGTAGTTTCCTCATATGCAGTCTGGCATATGGAATGAGTAGAATGCAAGATGCCATGAACCCCAGAGCTTGCAGGATTTTCCTTGCAGATAACTGGGGTCTGGTGGCTAGTTGAGAGAAGTAGGTTGTCAGGAAAGTTTGCTTTTCTGGTGTACGGAATGCCATCTGGAATGCTGTGTCCAGGCTTGCTCCCCCAGGAATACAATCCTTTGGGTGGGTACTTGTTTGGATTTCTTTTCATTGATTGCATACCCTAGGGAGGTTAGTAGGGGACTTGACAAAGGCCAGGTGCTTGAGCAGCTTTTCCTGGCTGTCTGCCTGAATTAGGCAATTGTCTAAGTATGGTTAAATTTGGATATTCGTTTGTCTGCAAAAGGCAATGGCTAGAGCCAGACATTTTGTGAAAACTCTGGGAGAAGCAGATAAGCCAAAGGGAAGTGCAGAGAACTGAAAGTGCAGAGATCCTGCCCTGAAACAGAGATATTTCCTGCATGATTCCCTGATAGGAATGTGGAGGTAGGCCTTTTTTAGGTCTAGGGTGGCTAGCCATGCATTCTTGGACAGCATGGGTAGCAGCTGCTGGAGGGTGAGCATTCTGAATTTTGGTATCACCAGGAAGGTGTTTAGAATGGACAGATCGAGGATGGGGTGCCAGGTGCCCTCTTTTCTGGGTACCAAAAAAAGTCTGGAGTAGAAACCTTGGCCTTTCTATTCTGCAGGAACGTACTCTATTGCCCTCATAGAGAGCAGGGAAAGTACTTGTTTTTGCACCGCTGCCCACTGGTTTGGAGGTAGATCTGGGAACCCTTTTGGAGCTGGAAGAGTGTGGAAAGAAAATGTGTATCCCTGGGACACTATGTTGAGAACCCAGCGGTCGTTGGTAATGTTGGCCCAGGTGCTTGCGAGAAAGGAAAGTTTTCCTCCCAGGGGTAAGTCAAGGTGGGCAGAGGGAGGTGGTGGGTGAGGAGAGTCACTGTGAGTTCTTACCATAAGGGGATGTCTTGGAACTCCGTTTTTGAAGTGGAGGAAGTCCACTGTTTTTATCTCTGCATTCCCTGACTGCTGTCTGGGGGGGTCTGCTTCCACAGGGTCTGGGCTGTACTGGCCTGGTGGGAGCAGGAAAGGACAAGTGCTTGGATGGACAATGCCTGCTGAACCTAAGTGGCTACACCTGTAACAAGTCCCTGCATAGATTTTGCTTTTTCTTCCATCTTTTTTAAGACCTCTTCTGCCTTAGTGCCAAATAAGTTTTCTTTGCGCAAGGGAGCATCCAACAATTTAGATTTAACATGGTCTGGCACGGGCTGTTCCTTAAGCCATGCATGTCTTCTAAGGACAGAACCGGTAACTGCTGCCCTGCAAGAAGCTTCTAGGGTGTCAAAACAACAGTGCAAGGTGTGTTTGGTTACTTGACTTGCAGAATGCATTAACTCTTGTAACTCTTTAAATTCTGCACAAGCAGGAAAGGAATACATTTTTTGTTTGAGGAGTTCCAGAGTATGTTGCTGAAATTTAAGCATATGGAACTGGCAATTTAGTGCTCTGATAACAAGAGTAGCAGAGGTGTATACTTTTTTACCCCATTTGTCTCGTGCTCGGAAATCCCTATCTGAGGGTGTGGGATTCTTAGCAGAGGTAGCTTTAATTCCTTTAGGCCCTTGAGAAATTACCTCAGGGTCAGCAGTAGGATTTTTGAAAAGAAATTTGTGTGAGTCAGGGACTCTAATACCGCTCTGTTTTTTTTGGGTACAGGAGGGAGAGTGTCAGGAGTCAAACTGGATTCCAGGAAAACATCTTCCACAATATCCAGGACTGGGGGAATGGCCAAGGGTCTGTGCTGTGGAAGATCTAAGAATTCCCAGAGTCTCTTTTTAGACTGAGGGTAGCCTTGACTTTCCCATTGGAAATGCTCCCTTAAGGTATGAAGGGTTTCCCTAAAGGAAAAATCCTCTGGGGGAGAGGCTGAAGGAATGGAATCCTCTGCATCAGAATCTGCATCAGAATCCTCATAAGCAGAGAGGGGTTGCATGTCTTCATATTCAGATGCATAAGAGTCATCAGACTCCTGTTCAGACAAAACTACAGGGGGAAGATCTCTTTCTTTTGGAAGGGGTAGCTTGGCTTCCCCTGATCAGCATAATAAGGTCTTCTGCCATTTTAAGCATTTGAGACTGAGGCAAGGAAGCAGGTGCTTGAGTCAGTTTCTTGGGTGTGGTTTGCACCCTGGGCCTAAGAAACTCGGTAGTTTTCAAAAGAACGGTAGTGTGAAGGACTTCCTCGGAAGTTGGTGCCAGCTCAGCGGCTCCGGACCCATCCAAGGGAGACACAACTGCAGGATCCTTAGCCAAAGAAGAGTTTTGCGACATACCAGACTCCGAAAGGGTCTCAGTAGCAGCCTGCAAATCCACAAAAGCGGGCATCAGGGGCTGCAAAAGCGCCTCACTGAGGACCGGAGAACTGACGGCTAGCTTAACAGAAGTGTCGTTGGTAGGTTTGGACCTGTGCGGTCTGTCTGTCTTTATCTTTACATTTTTTTTTGGAAGATCTGCTGTCGGATGGTTTACTGAATCCACATTCAAGGATTATAAGCAAAAATATCTAGTTACAATAAGGGCCCGTTGACATATAGTTCTGGCATTGAACAGCACAGAAGCGACAGCGGAGAACGTCGTGGTCTGGGCCCAAGCAAGTGACGCAGTAAGAATGAAAGTCTCGGTGTGGTATTTGCTTTCCACAGGCGAGACAATTGTTAACTTTTTCTAACGTCGATTAGTGCAAGAAAAAAGGATCCCCAATGAGGTACTTGGCTTTAGAAGAATTCAGCTTCAATTCGGAAGATGAAACTCAGGTAGCAGCCAACCGGCACTCATGCGAACTGCTTCTGCTTCGGGCTCTGCGGCAAGAAAGACTGATGTAATGGCATCAGCTGCCTTACTTTATACCACTGACAACCTGACGTCAGTCCTGAAGCGACAGCAACCGACGCAGAAATACTAAGCCTCTGGTATTCGGGCTGTCTGAGGGCTACCCGGGCAGGGATAACCCAAATGTGATGACTGCAACAGTGAAACACGAAGAACATCACTATTATATTAATATATAATATATTATATCATTATATTAATATATGAATGCTATCATCAAAGGTAAATTGACCTACAAAGGAAGCCTGTACAAGTTATGCAAGTTAATTATAAATAATAATTTTGATGCAAAATTCTGGAAAGTTTTAGATAGTAGTGGACTGAGTAACTCAACAGATAGTATTAGTTAAATCAGTTAGTCAAACTTCAGGTTCATACTGGACAGTTTTTATGTGGAAATGTTTATGCAGAATGTTTGTTACTCCCTATAAAAACTCTAAGTTTAGTAAAATAACTTATTTAGTTTGTTGGAGATATAGTAAAGATGTAAAAGCTGATTGGACATAGGTGTTTATGGATTGTAAAAAATTAAATGTATGTTTTTAAGGGGTCATGGTCTGATAATTTTTCTTTAACTAGATCAATAATACTAATGAATGTTCCACTTACTGTATCTGCAAAAGCCAAACAATATATATATATATATATATATATATATATATATATATATATATATATATATATATATATATATGTATATTGGAGTCTTTTGGAAGTTGCTAAAAAGGTTATTACAAAAAATCAGAAATCAAACTCAGTGACTACATTCAAAGAATTTTTTAAATTAAGCAGTAATACCATATAAAATTGAAAAAGAAGTGAGTAGAATAAGACTTATAAATCATGCTGAGACTTCTTTGTAGTTGGGATAGCCTTGAAATGTTGCTACTGAAATACCAAGACTCAATGTGTTAACTGTACAAGTTTACCTTGCTGACTCAGTGTATTCCTAATATTGCATAACAGTATGTGAAGCTGAATTTCTTCCTTTCTGTGTATATAACCTAACAGCAAAAGGTTAAATTAATAAATAAAAAGTTTCTTAAAGTCTGAAGAGACCATGCAGTTTGTTGCTGTTTCCGGACTCCCCATACTTTGTCTCTTAAAAACATCATCTGTTTCACTGGTATAATTTGATCTAGTCCATTTTACAGTTAGGGTTACCACCTGTCCCACTTTGCGAGGGACAGTCCCTCTTTGGACAGTTGTGTGTCAAAAAGAATATCTGAAACACCTAGATATTATAAGAAACAGAATAAGCAACTAAAAATGCTACAAGATATTTTTTTTTATTTAAAAAAATAGTGAAGTTTTTTATCCTGTGTACTGTATGTTTTGTTTTTGGTAAAAAAATCCTGTGTTCTGTAAAAAAATGTGTTTACAGTAGGACATTTTTGTGAAGTGTTAGTTCCATATCATGTACCCAGGGTGGTGGTCACTTAAAGATTCAAGAAGAGTGTATGCTTTAATAATGAGTTTATTGTTAGAGGTCAGTATTCATTCTAGAATGCTGCACCTGTTTTTTTTTTTTGTTTTCTTTGTCAATCTTGATTGGGTTGGATAGCAATTGTATAAGGCCAAAGAGGTTAACAAGTGACCTTGAGGGTTTTTGTTTTGTTTTGGATTGTAGGTTGAGATTAATGTCTAGTCTACGTTGACATCTCATAGAATTACAATGTCTTGTTTATTATTACAGGTAATCCAGGACAACATGTTATGTAAGGTTTCAATATTAAATGCAGTATTAGCTAGTGCTGTGGCACAGAGGGCTAGAGACCTAACTAAGGCTCAGGTGACGTAAGTTTGATTAGCGGCTCTGGGGTCTGAGGTGATGGTAGAGAGGGATGGGTGTGCCTTTCTTGGGGGGGGTGGCAGATGTTCATCTAGGTGTTTCTGGGGAAGCATAGGTCCAAAGACAGTATTATGAGATAATCATAGGGAGGGGAGTGGGACAAAACAAGGGCAAGTCATTTACAAAAAATTCCTCCCCCTCACAGAAGTTGCCAGCAAGATTCTCCATCCCCCCTCCCCAAGATGCTCTTAAGTGCCACATCAATCCCAGCTCGGAATCAGAGTTAGTCTAGGATGGAAGGAGAAGCTGGCAGATCCAGTGATGCACGGACACTGGAGTAAGGCCAGAAGGTATAAAGCAATAGTGTGGAGAGGACAAACAATATATTAATATTACAGGAAATTAATATGTCGGCTATGTGCAGCTCTTGATAATCATGTTTTAGGGTTGGTATCAGTAGTTTACTTTTGTCAAATGTCGTATTTAAATGCTGGTTGTAATAATTTCTGGGTCACTGCTATAAAGTAGTATTCTAACCTTCTGTTCTTTTTGTTAGTCTACCTACTTTTAACATAACAAAGCTGGGGGTAAAATCTATTCATCCATTAGAGTTTAAGCCATGTTTCAATTATACTTAGAATGAATGATTTGAAGTAATCAGTCCAGGGATGTAGTCCATCCCACATCTACATGTAGTCAAGTGCAGCGGTTAGTGTTACTACCACACAGCAAGAGGTTTTCCGGTTCGATTCTCGGCTGGGATGCCTTCTATGTGGAGTCTGCATGTCCTCCCTGCAGTCATGTGGGTTTCTGCTGGGTGCTCCGGTTTCCTCCCACATTCCAAAGACACGAATTAGGTGGATTGGACACTCTAAATTGGCCGTTGAGTGGTTTGAATGAACTACCACAGCAGGGCTAGCCACCTGGCAGAGTAAACCTTGGCTCGAGAAGATTGTCACTTCAGAAGTGATACCCCAACCCCATATGCAAAATTAGAAAAGGGGCTGAGGATGGATGGTGGATGGAGTCCAGAGATGTAGTTGTTTATGTCTGTTGGTAATACTTCTAGCATTTACATGCCATGTTTAGTTTTTTTTTGAGTGTTGGATATAATGTTGGAATTATGATAGGCTGGATCCTGATTTGGGCATATGTCATGATTTCATAAGAACTGGGTAGAAGTGTACAGTTTTATTGTACATACTTAACTGCTGAACTCTTGTGATTAACTCTGACTTTTTTGTAGTAGTTTTTCTTTATATATGTTACTATATGTACTTCTTTATCACTGTAACCCTGAAATGACCCATAACTGCACTCCTCTCTCAAACCCATGTTATATTTGATAATACATTTTTTTATTAAAAACTGCACTGTATTACATAGACTGGGCTGTGCAATACCACCCCACAATGTGGCTGAATATGATCTTAGGCACAGTCCACTTACCCATTTAATAAAGATCAAATAAACAAATGAGCAGTCACACATCTCTGTTACTAAGTGATAGCTCTTGGGTCTATGTGACGTAATCAAAACGTGAAATACCCGACAACCATAACATCGACACACAACTCAAACGCTGAGAAATCCAAAACACCTAAAAGACGAAATTCAACATATTGACTTACCATGGTTGGCCAACATGAATGGAACTGCATTTCCTAATCATTTGCGATAATTAGGAAATGTAATACCGTTCATGCTGGCCAACCATGGTAAGTCGATATGATTTTGTCTTTTAGGTGTTTCAGATTTCTCAGCGTTCGAGTTATATGTGTCAATGTTATGGTTGTTGGGTATTTCATGTTTCGATTATGTGATATAGACCCTAGCTCTCTAGGCTGGGGTGAACCATAAGAGCTACTAATCCATCAGTGATGAAACTCCTACATGACGGATGAGGGAGTGCGGTGGTCTGGTCTTTGTCCAACTTTTTACTAAGTGACTAAGAAGGCTTAAAGGAAGAAGTAAGCATATCCTCACTAGAGAAAACAGTCTGACCCCAATTCTCAATGGCCTTCTCTAAGGGCTTGTCAGAAAGCAACTCTTTACACTGGCATGTGACTTACCATGATTGGCCGTTACTATTTTCATTATTATTTTTAATCTTCACGTTAATATCGATGTTTTAATATGGTTAACAGTTTTACTTATTTACTATAACTGTGCTCGATTATGTACACCTTACCAAATATGAACCTAACCCATAAAATGGTTGTCTAGTACAGTCTTCTTCAATCCCCTATAGAATGATCAAAGCTTGAGCCATGGAGCCTTACATAGACAGAAGCAAGTGGCTGCAGTCCTAGCCATGTTGTCTATTATGCTGAATGTACAACAGACATGATACACTAATGAAGGTGAATTGTTAAGGATCTACTCTGCAGGGTCATACTCGTCTGAGCCAGAATACACAGACAGCTCTCCTCTATAGCTTAGAGATGAAACATGCAGAATAATTAATTCAAATCATGCAGACCTACACTGTAAGCAGTGTTGATTCTATTAGCAAACCCATTTATGAATGTTCACACTCTCTCCATGAGAAGAGTGGTCAAATGCCAACTTTTCTGAGTCCTATGCTGACCAGAAGACATGACACAGGAATCTCCCTTGTAATCTGATGAAAAGGGAACTGTGCAGGGAGTGTCCTGTTGAAATGGTCTGCCTTTCTGCATGTTTAAGAATCCAAATGCAGATAATTTTAAACAGTAAACATAATATCTAGAATTAGAAACTCAAAGGAGGAAATGCCCATGATTTGACTTTTTTTCACCCAAGCCAAGAGTTAAGATTCTTTTCACAGAAGAAACAATGGAGAGATGGCCAGTGTAAGCTGGATTTCATAAGCATAAGGGATTCTGCAATGGAGGGATCCTGAAGACGGTGATCTAGTAGTCGAATAAACCTCGCTGCTCTATCATTTGCTGGTACAAAAACTATCACCCCCCCCCCCTTAAGCCCTGGCCACAATCAAGCACTCAAACATGGGGGAGATGGTTACTACTGGTTAGCATCCTGCACCAGCACCCCTTGTACAATGGCTCGGGGGAGCAAAAGCAATCCTCTTGGCTGACACTAGCCACAACAACCAGCATAACATAATAACAACCAAGTACGGGACAGCAAGGAGTCTACCACAGGCAATGGAGTACAGCTTCATAGAGAACTAACATCAGTCAAGCAATATTTTGGGGGTATCTGCTCCAAAATGATCCCAAGACAAATCTTGATAATTTAGAGGGCCACAAACAAAGCCAGATAGATGGGCATACATATTAAAATGTGAGCTTCCTGTCTACATACCCCCAAGATAATTATAGATTTCTATTGCATTCCATGGTATATTACCCAATATCTACATTCCTTGAAATCAAGTAACAATGGACAGGTATATAGATTTGGAAAACCTTTGGCTTTATATACCCTGCCTTAAGCCAGGTACAGAGCAACTTGACAGAATATTGTGAAGTTGCATAATCACTCTTAGTTTTGCCTTCTCTGCATGCTTCTATATCAGAACAGACTTTGGCACAACCAAGTCACTCACTCACACACTGTAAACACCAAAGGAGAAGTGAGACAATCTCATGCTACAACAATGAGCTGATTAGTGAAGGACTGGAAGCCACCATGGAAAGTGGAAACTTAGAAATAAAGGTTTGAACCAATATGGCATGGAGTCCTTCAACTTCTCGTGTGTGTGTGTGTGTGTGTGTGTGTGTGTGTGTGTGTGTGTGTGTGTGTGTGTGTGTGTGCGTGTGTGTGCGTGCGCTCATGTTTTGGATCTCCAAGCATGCATTATAGGCATTCCTGGTCCCACTCATCTCTCCTAAATGCTTAAGAAGGCAGGTACCAAGCTTTTCTCAATTAAACTAGTGAGCCAAAGAACTGAAATGCATCAATGCCATGATCCAGTCATGTACATTTAAGGACATGTGTGTGAAAGTCATCATATTTAACCTGGTAGCCATCAGTATCATTCAAAGATCGATGCCTCTTAGACACCAAACAAAGGAACTTAGGAACAATGCAAGCCAAGTGAAGATTTGAAATGCACAAGCAAGTAGTAAGAACTGAAGGTCCCTGAGGAGTTACAGGCACCTACTCCAATGACAAAAAGGTGTGTACACCCTGAGCATGGAAGCACAGCATCTGTAAGAACAGCCACTTGAAAAGATACAGGATGCACTAAAGCATTCCAATCCCTGCAGAGAACCACATAACATCCATCATTCTTTTGGGTCACTGAAACTTAACTTATGCAAAAAACAATAAGACCAAGGCCCTTATAGTGGTGTGAGGGCATTCTCAAACTCTGTGGTTATTGTCTGAGAAGCTGAAACATCTGGCTTCATCTAAGATACTCTAGTTAACAGTGAGGTTACTGACACTCAGGTTGACAATATCGCCCGTGAGAGTGAAGATTAAGCAGAACAGTTGGACCTCACCTAAAAATTACAAAAAGGACAGAAGACACACTTCTGGCAAAATCCTATTCCCACCATGAACATATTTGACTTAATGCTCCACCTTATGGATTACTCAGGGTGTGGCTCTTGTGGGATGTCTCTGCTACAGCATGATTGTTCTAACCAGGCTTTCCTCAGTGACATGGTGGATGCTTGCTACAGCTAACCAAGGCATTTAATCCTACTAGGTTTGAGTCACTTGCTCCTACCAGTGATGACCGGTCTCCCACAGGAGATGAATGACCCTGGGAATGACCACTGCTGATTACACATGTTGATTTTTCATGCAAAGCTTATAAATACATTTCCAAGAAACATGCTTTTGTATACCCTGCATCCAATAAAGTATACATGCTGCATTTATATGTGGATTGCAGAACCAACAATATAGTTCATATAGCAACTTGGGGAAAAATGCTATATTTTTATGCTGCAAAGACTAACAGACTATTTAAGGAATGTATTTTCAGGCAGATGATTGCTGTCCGACTTGGTGATTACAAGAATGCACTTACTAGGCATATATCATCCAATAATAATCATAAGTTTAATTTTATAGCATTACAGACTGTGCAGGAAACAGTAAGGGGTGGTGACATTATTAATACAGAGATTGCTAAAATGAATTGGATCGGTACAATAAAAGCAGATAAGATACCAGGATTAAATGGGAGTGCCCCACTCAGACCTGCCTTAAAGGAGCGTAGGCTCTTATGATGAACTTGACTGGTTAATATTCTTTTAAATGCTTTAATCTGATAGATCTTTTGAACTGGATCTGAAGAAGCATCTTAAAGTGAAAGCACTCATCCATTTTATTATTTTTAAATATATAAATATATATATATATATATATATATATATATATATATATACATACACACACACACACACACATATATATATATATATATATATATATATATATATTTTTTTTTTATTAAAGTGTATGCCTATAACTGTGGTAGTCACACTGTGTTTTGTCTCTTTAGTCATTAGCTGTGTTCAGTGTAGACTTTTAGCTGTTGTCAGTGCATTTTTGTTTTTGACAGAGGTTGATTTTTTTTCAGTCAGTTATAGCCTCCCCCCCTACTGGATCCTGGCATTTTGGTGATTGGGAAGATAATCGGATATGGCCTAGGTACCATTCACACATCTACATAGAAATAGACAGATGAATACATATGTGCCATTTTGTTTTCTGCATGTGAATACTTAAAAGTATTAAATAATTTAAAGTCTTGAAAAAAAAAAAATCTGTTCAACTTTTTGCTTAAGAATTCTTAAAAGGTCTTGCATAGTTGAGGGTCTAATGTCTTCTAATTAAGTATGTCATAGCTGGCAAGAGGAGTAAGCTGACGTTCTTTGTGCTCATGGTGGCCTCCGATCTTGACAACACCACCTTCTCTGATCCAGCCTTTCCAAGCCCTGGTCTCTACTGGTACTACATAGAACATCTGCCTCCAATGGCATATCATGCTCTCCTCTCCTTGCTGACAAACGTGAGTAGGCATAGTCTCAGCATTCCTTCTTCACCGTGCCAGTCTCCAACAGCCACCCAAGCAGCTAACAAGTTACATTATTTAGGTCATAGGTCATTATCCCTCTACACCACTGGAGCTACATTTGAATCAATGCTTAGAACGTAAACACAACTCAGTCTCCACGTTAAGGATCAAATGGCACTCAGTGGCCTGAGACACTACAATGTTTTAGTACTTTCTACATCACACTATGGAGCACAAAGTCAAATGCTTAAGTCCAGAGAACACAGACAGCACTGGCAACTCCCAATATTTGTGCAAGGACAGAGCTGATCCACAATATTCGTGCAAGGACAGAGCTGATCCATTGTCCTATGGGCAGGATGGAATCCGCACCAATTCACCTGATTCAGAGGTCTCCCATCTAGCATCTTGGCATACGATTCCCCAGGGGGCAGGGGACTGTCTGCCCTTTATAAAAAGAGCACATCCTCCTGCTCCCCATTTTGAAAATGGGGGCCTCTACCCTAGAGGTACTGTCCTAAAATTCCATCTAACACTGAAAAATGTTATCCACTACCCCACGACAATATGTAGTACCTTCAGTATTTCAGGACAGATGATTTGTAATAACATAGCCACATATGCAGAAGTGCAGACAAACCTGGACAAGTGACATCTTGATAACTGTACTGTTTTCTGTCTGCTTTACTTAGACTCCTGCAAACTAAGCCTTTTCTATTAACAATATTTCAAAGGATGTTGACAAATAAACAAAAGGGAAACTTCTGATAAAAATACTATTTAAGATTAAGTCCTGAAATATTAATTAAAAAAAAAACAGAACTTTGTACTGTATTAACTGTAAATGGTCGCTTAAAACCAATAACAGCTCCTGTACTGGTTTTATCTCAAACACCTTTGAAACATGAATATTTCAGGCCAAATTCATGGTACAGATTGCTGTTTGTTTAACTCTTAGCTACATATTCACTAAAGTACTGGCTGTGTTAATCACTACCACTACTCCATACACAAATGCCCTCAGAAAAAAGCCAACAACAAAATGCCTTACCATCCAGTGGATCGCCAATTCGAAGCTGTTTATAGGCGTTGATTAATTTCGGCACCACTTCATCATGAACGCTTTCATGCAAAAACTGAAAAAAAAAAATAGATAAACACATACATGCCACTCTGTTTCCTGCATGAGAATACATTTTAAACGTATAAGTTCTGAATAATTTAAAGTTTCAAAAAAGTCTGTTCTTAAAAGGCCTTATGAAGTCGAGGGTAAAACGTCTTCTAAACGAGTGTCATAGCTGCAAGAAGCTGACATTTTTTGACAAAAACATTCATAAGAAATGCCTGTAAATCAGTCATTCATGCTACAAATAACTTGTGACCACAACAGAAAGTATAACAGGTGCCCCAGGTTAGAGGGACCAAGACAATTTCACTGCAAAAAAAAAACATGTCCGATTCCACCACATTAACACTGAAAGTCAAACTCTAATATTTTGTTGAAAAGCAAATTCAATAAAAACGCATAAAGCATAAAATATAGGGAAAGGTTACTAGAACGCTTGCGGAGTACACAAAGTATTAAGCATGGCTGCCCTGACTCATAGTCCCCCCCTCTTGTCACTCAGTAGTGTAGCACAGACTCACTAAACAATGAAAGGTGTAGCACTGCATGAATATGAGATATGCAGGGCAGGGTCTATGCTAATGAGGTGAATTTGTATCTTAGTACACTGCTCTAGACAGTAAAATTGCTTAGTACAGAGATTCACTGATGCCAGTGCCAAGATACTTCTATGTAGAACTGTGCACAAAATGCCCCTGACCATGAACCAGTTTAACTGTGTACACCTATAAATTTCAGTGGACGTAAATCTGCTGACAGTGAAGAGTAACAGTTTCACCTTGTTCAGACTAACCTTTTTGGTTAGTAGTTCAGTGAAGTGCTGGTGTATGACAGGCTATGCAAGTGAATGTCTGTTTCTGTATGCATGTGTGTGTGGGGTATAGGGACAGTGGGTTTTGAGAGTATATTAGCATGAATGCTTATTCTAAGTGTATGCTGTGTACATCTGTGGCTGATATGGTTCAGGTTGTGGCTGCAGCTTGGAGAGGCCCTGGATGTGTTTGCCTATGTAACCTTTTGACTTGTCTGTACCTGCTTTAGTGAGTCCCATACTAAGGGGAGTAATGGCTGAAGAAAAAAAAAAAAGGCCAGCATATAGAAGTGAGAGATGGCCATTTTTGGAAGTATTCCCTTTTCTCCAAGGTATGGTAATCTCAGATTTGGTATATGTAAGTTCAGGAAGTGTGGAATCTTGCAACCTGCAAAATAAGAAGTTATGTACTCACCATAACGTTCCATGTGAGTTGTTCCATCTCGCCTTCATTCTTCACTGATGGGTTCGGAGCAGATCCCTCGACTCCGACACGGCCGTCAGCAAGCTCAAGGTTTACCAGTTGCTCGACACCCAGCCCCTTATCCCATAATGCACTGCTGGAATTACCTCAGATCTTGTTTGCTGCGTGTACCATATCCTTGTAAGAGGACTACTCTCCTAAGAGAGGGAAAAAGGAAGGAAATGGATTACAGGATGAGACCAACGTCTAGGTCAACTGTCAGCCAGGTGGGGGATGGAGGGAGGGACGTGAGAATGAAGGAGAGATGGAACAACTCACATGGAACATTATGACGAGTACATAACTCCTTAATGTGAAGTTGTTCAATCTCGCTGTTCATTCTTCACTGATGAGTAGCAGGTCCCTAGCACCCTCAATCTTGGGTGTCTCACGGGAGTATATTCTTCAGGACCGTAGAACCAAAGGAAGCCCTGTCCCTGGAGGCCTTATCCACCTTGTAGTGAGTAATAAAGGTATGAGGCTTAGATCAAGTGGCTGCAGCACAGATGTTGTCAATGGGCAATTTGGCTTGAAATGCAGAGGATGTAGAAACTGCTCTGGTTGAATTAGCTTTAATTCTGTGTAGTAAGGGCATATTAGCTGCTGAATAAACACAGGTGATACAATTAGACAGACAATTAGAAAGGGTTTTTTTAGCCACTGGTCTACCTTTCCTGGCTTCAGAAAAGGAAACAAACAGTTAGTTTGATTTTCTAAAATCTTTTGTCCTATCCAAATAATATCTGAGCTGTCTATGAACGTCTAGTTTGTGCAGCATATACTCTAGTTTGTTGGAATAGTTGGGGAAGAAGACTGGCAATTCAGTGACTTGATTGATATTAGACTCAGAACAAACTTTAGGTAAAAAGGAAGGATTTGTCCTGAGAGATACTCTATGAGCATGAAAAATCATATAAGGAGGTGTGATAGACCAGGCTTGAAGCTCTGACACTCAGCTGGTGGAAGTAATGGCCACTAGAAAAATGGTTTTCCACGACAAATATTTGAGATCACAAGATGATGTGGGTTCAAAAGGGGGAAAAATGATGCAAGATGGCATGAAATTCAGATTCCAGGGGGAATAAGGAGTTTTTACTGGAGGCGTCATGTGAAAGGTCCCTTTAAGAAAAGCCTTGGACAACTTACTCCCAAGATGGAAATTAGATATGGCAGCTAACTGGACCCGAATTGGAGCCGCTGCCGCTCCTTCATTAAAGACAACAGTTAAGCATTCCAATACAGATGTCAAGGGAGCATGAAAAGGATCAATGTTTTGTTTGGAAGCCCAAATGGAAAATCTCTTCCACTTACTACAATATAATCTCCTGGTGGAAGGTTTGAGAGAAGACAAAAGGATTTGCCTCGTGTCATAAGAAAGGTTGTGAAGCCTAGCTCTGTGGGGAACTGGAGCAGCCAAGCTGTCAGCTTCAGGGACTGCAATGAAGGGTGAAGATCCTTTGACAGATGTGTCAGGAGGTCCGGAACTGGTTCCAGAATCCATGGATCCTCCAAGAGATGATGATAAAGAAATGGGAACCAAATCTGCTGAGGCCAATGGAGGGCTATAAGAATGATGGTCCTTCCCAGCGACTTTGCTTTCTGTAAAAATCTTGGCATTAGTGGGATTGGAGGAAATGCATACAGAAGACCCGGGGAGGGGCCAATCGTGTAGGAGTGTGTCTCTCGGGGGTTGTCCTGGAGGGGGAATTAGGGCAAAGTAGCTTCTGCATTTGGTGTTGATGTGACTGGCAAAAAGGTCGCAGCAAGGCTGGCCCCATTTGTGGAAAATCCTGTCCGCAATGTCCTGATTGAGGGACCACTCGTGTGACAACAAAATTGCCCTGCTCAGTTTGTCTATCACGTTGGATCTCCCCGGGATGTGCATTGCCAACAGAAAGTGCTGGGATGACACAGCCCACTGCCAAACTCAGAGCTTCTCGGCAAAGAGGGTACGACTTGGTCCTACCCTGTTTGTTCAAATACCAGACCACTGACATGCTGTCTGTCTGAATTGCAATTGTCCCTAGAGGAAGAGAGCCCTGAAAGTACTGCAACGCTAGTACTGCTCTCATGTTTAGAACATTGATATGCAGATGTGATTCTTGATACATCCATGTGCCTTGGGCAATCTTTCCCTGAAAATGCCCCCCCCCCCAATCAGGGAAGCGTCAGTGGTCACAGTGTTTATCGGTGGGGGTAGTACAAATGGACAACCTATTGTGACATGAATCGACGTCAACCACCACTGAAGGTCTCTCTTGCAAGAATTTACCACAATCATATGCTTCATTGGAGGTTCCTGATAAGACCATTGAGTGAACAGTAGCCACTGAAGAATCCGCATATGCATCCTTGCTAATGGTATGGCTACAATTGCTGCTGCCATCAAACCCAGTACTTTTAAGACATCTGCTGCTGGAGCTCTGTCTTTTGACACCAGTGAGCTGACATGTTGGCGAAGAAGTGAGACCTTTCAAAAGGTAGACAGAGTGGTGGCTTAAGTGTCTAACTCTGCCCCAATAAAGACGATATGCTGCAATGGCGACAAGGCAGACTTTTCTAAGTTAACAGTAATGCCTAAGTGGTTGCAGAGTGTCAGACTGGATTCCCTTGCCCGAATCAGTTGATGCCTGGTGGTGGAGGTAAGGAGCCAATCGTCCAGGTACGGAAAACACCTGGAATCCTAGACGCCTCAAGTGAACCGTGATCACTGCCATACATTTGGTGAACACTCTGGAGGCTGTAGTGAGACCAAAGGGCAGGGCTCAGAATTGATAGTGACATGCTCCCAGCCAGAAACGCAGATGATCTTTGGATGGCCTGGTCATCTTTATGTGGTAGTACGCATCCTTGAGATCGATTGAGCACATCCAACTGTCTTTCCCTAAAAAGGAAAGTATAGAATGAAGTGTGACCATCCGGAACTTCTCTTTCTTGACAAATTGGTGGAGTCTGCTGAGGTCCAAAATGGGTCTCCAGTCCCCGGTTTTCTTTGGAACCAAAAAGAATCTTGAGTAATTTCCGAATCCTGTTTGGTCTGCTGGGACTGGCTGGATGACTTTTTTCTAGCAACTTGTAGACCTCTATAGTTGTTTGTTGCCTGTGACTGGGTGGAACGTCCGGGATTCTCCTGACGAAAGTGGGAGGAGAGGAGAACGGTATGAAATACCCTCTGGAAACAATAATTTGTACCCATCTGTCTTTTATGTCCAGCCAGACTTCTGGTACAAAGATAAGCGACCCCCGACTGCCTCCAGAGCAGGACAGTCGGGGCCTCCGCTCAGGAGCGCTGGTAGGGCTGACCAGAGAAATGATCTCTGTCACCCTGCTGTTGCGGACCCCCTCAGCCGTGATGGCAGCGTCTTCCATTATAACCCCCTCCTCAGACCCTAGAGGGGGTTTCACCAAGTGTGTCCTGAAAGGCTCCTTGGGCTTTTCGGAACCACATCTTCCCTCCCCTTTGGCCCTTGGGATAAGGCCAAGTAGGGGTGGAAAAATGGACTCCTACGGCAGACAGAGTCTTTCCCTCTTGCTCACACCTGGTCAATGTTTCCTTTACTTTAGGCCCAAAGAGAGATGAGCCACCAAACGGGGTATTCGCAAATTAAGACTTACAAGGCTCCGCAAAGGAACAGAGGTGCATCCAGGAGTGTCTACGAAGGGCAACTCCTGTACCTGCTGCCCTACTCGCGCCATCAGCTGCATACGATATGAGACTCATGGACGAGTTTGCAATTGAATTTAGGGTAGCAAGCTGGGTGGCAACTTTGTCGGAAGCACCTGCAGCTACCGTACCCTAAAGAGTATCTCCTAACTCCTTAAGGAGATCTCTCTGCTGTCTGGTAAAATGGGTCAAATAGTTCAGTGATCTAAGTGCGAAAGTCGCTGAACTAAACATGCGTTTCCCATATCTATCCATAATCCTAGACTCTCTGGTAGGAGGATGGATAGACGAGGACGTCTCAGACATTTCCTTTTTGGTGGCTGCTGCCACCACCATGGCATCAACAGGGACTCCCCTTGGTCAAAAAGGACTTATCTACGGGGGCAGAAATGAACTTGTTAGGCCTCCTAGGGACAGGTTCCATAGATTCCGGTGATTCCCACGCCCTACGAGAGATCAGGTCCACAAGCTCATCATAGGGCGGAGACACCCAAGAGATTGAAGGTTGAGAACTGAAAGCCTTCAGGAGAACTGACTCATCCTTAGTAGGGTTTTTGGAATGCCAATCATCCCGCTGCCTAAGGATCTCAAGTATCTCTGCAAAGGAGATATCCTCAGAGGGAGATCGGGGGGACCCTTCTGACTCATCTAAGTCAGTGTCACATGTCAAAGACTACTGTGGGGAGTCCAGGTGCCTCCTCTTGCACACTCTGGGAATCTCCTCAGCGGGAACACCCGGGGAAGTCTCAGAAGAGCAGGGAGCACCCAGTGGGGCTACCTGAGGCTCAGGGTCTCTACGCTTGGAGCCGAAGGAAACAGAAGCGGACACAGGCGCCTTAGGGGGAAGAAGAGACCAATCCTGATGTCGAGGAAGTCTTACAAGATGATACTCACCTCATGGCTTCAAAGACATCATGGCTACGATGGGAAGGAGTCGAAGGACCAGAAGGAACCTCAAGCCCAGAGCCCGAGGTAGGAGCCGAGCTCATCCGAACTGAAGCCCCGAGAGGAAGAGTCGGCACCAAGTCGGTGCGACTACCATCCCCGGACCAGACAGGAGAATGTCTGCTCCTAGAGTCCCTGGTCGGTGCCGAGGATGGCCGAGCTGATGGAACCGACAACACTGGAACAGGTGTCAGCTCCAAGGGCTCTTCGATTATCAGGTCAGCCTCCTCTGGCTCCGAAAGCCCAGTACAACTCGGAGAAGGAGCAGTCAATTCCGGGATAATGGTCTTCGGTTCCAATGCTAGGGTCGGAGCCGACAGCAATTTAGCTAGGCCTGGTGCCCTTAACAGCTTCTGTACCAGTCGGTCCATGGCCAAATCAGAAAGACTAAGAGGACCTAGACGAATGCACCGACGGCGCAGATTAGAGAATAGGAGACGATGGCAACTCTGATACCGGCTCCAGAACAGTGGACCAGATCCGAGAAGAAGGGACACTCGGCTCCAAGAACTGTGGAGCTGATGACCCAGCATCCTTACTTTTCTTACATTTTTTTGTGGCTTTTGAGTCTCCTGAGGATTGGGAAGAACAAGAGGACTTACTGGCCCCATCCTGGTCACTCAACGCCTCGACAAAAGGGTGTTTTAGTAAACCCCTGATCACCAATTTCCTCTCCCTTTTTAATGTAACCCTGGAAGAAAAGTAGTGACATATGCTGCATGACTCTTGCAAGTGAAGAGCTCCTAGACAGTATACACATTGCACATGAGTATCAGTAATGGATATCTTTTGTCTGCAGTCTGGGCATTATTTCAACCCAGACTTTGGATGCTTTTGTTTTTCCTTAGACATGCCAAATAACCAAAACCACTATCCACAATAATGAAGCCAAAGGCTAGCTAGTAGGGATAGGAACACAACCACCAATAAACACTGAAACAATGGCCCAAAAGAAAAGGGGGCCAGAAATTAGCTAATAGTATTAAACACTCAAACTAATACTAAAACTCTAATCTAACTACCAATGCACACTACTACTAGAAGTAGGCCAACACGAGGCCACTATGAAAAAACACACCAAATATAGTATTAACAGGGAAGGGGGCTATAAAAACTATCCTAACAAGTAAACTATAAGTATATATATTTCTAATAGAAGAAAAGACAAAAAAAAAAAATTGCGATTTTTTGAATAATCTATGAAGATTTAGGCTCGAGCAAGGTGGAACCACAGAGATCCGTGATGTGGCAAACTAGATCTGAGGTAATTCCAGCAGTGCATTATGGGATAAGGGGCTGGGTCTCGAGCAACTGGTAAACCTCGAGCTTGCTAATGGCAGTGTCGGAGCCGAGGGATCGGCTCCGAACCCATCAGTGAAGAATGAACGGTGAGACTGAACAACTTCACATAAAATAATTTAAAAGACAACAATGATACAGGTTCGCTCTTCTCCTGCATTTTCCATCTTTTTTTTTCAGTGCGTCTGGACTCAACATTAGGTGTTCTAACATTGTGATACAGAGCCACTTTTGTGTGTGTGTTATGTGTTCGAATGCACACGTGTTTGTATGTGTATGTCTGTACATGGATGTGCATGTGTACCTGTAGAGTACGTCTGTACGTGGATGTGCATGTGTACCTGTAGAGGATATATGACTGCATGTATGATCTATACTACTGGAGAGGGGAGGTTGAATACAGCAGAAAAACAAGCTATAGCAACCCTGCTCAAATTAGCTTCTCCAGTCTGATAGCACTTGGGCAACTACAGTATGCAGAGTATATGTGCGTCCATACATGTGCTGCTATCTCTATGCATGTGTTTATAGGTGGGTAGTGCATGACTGTTTGTGTCCTCTTTGGGTGCCTGTGCTACCTGCTAGCACAAGATAGTAGAATGCTCAACTACACAGCTGTTTAAACTGCCTAGCTGAGTAATTCACTGTCATGCAAATTCTTTTAATTAGATAAGAGTGATGCACTATATCTGCACAACTACGAAGTACTTAATAGTGCAGCGGCACAACTTGGCATGCCTGTGCAGTACTAATCCATACAGACACAGCACCCTACATTATCTCCAAAATCTAATTACAACCACAAAGTAAGACTGATCCCTAAAAGAAACTCCTAACACTTAAGTCAGTACTTGTGAAAGTAAAACAGGAACAGAATTTGACCAGACTGCTATTTCAGTTAGTGTAACAATTTGTCTAAAAGGACATCAAGTACACTCATCTAAACTGCTGTAGACAAAGTAACCATTACTGCACAACAATGATGATATGCACATCTTTTCATGGTTATTAGGTATTTTATGCTTTTGGCTAACCCATTCATAAAGTGACTAAAGTGGATATCACCACCTGCAAACAATAACAATGATTAAATGTCAAGTGCTAGGTGAAAGGTCATATGCAAGATATTTTCTACATAAATATAGACAGAATAAAACTGAAACACCACGTGGAAAAATCTAAAACTTCATATAAACATGCTTACATATACAAGGGTTCTGAATGAAACTGAGGACCACAGCTGCGACCCCCAGAACACAGAAAATGACAGAGTAAATAAGGCATTTCTATACCAAGTCAGAGACGGTTGTACAATGGAACAGTCTTGTTACTCTAAGGTACATCAATCTTAGCAAGGTAGTACTGAGAGCTTCAATATTTACTGTTTTCCCTTTTATAATACATCAGACAACTCACCTCACTCAAGCATATATAAATACACATGTGTAAATGTTTATGTATATGAATTCACACATTTACATCTTCATATGTGTACGTCTGCACATAGTTTAATCTCACATCTTCAGATCAGGGTGGCGCAATGTTCATGCATATGTTGTTTTAAGTAAAAATAAGTTTTAAAATGTACTATTCTATCAAAAATAACAAAAAATCACTTCAATCACATTATCAGTTGCTGGACCTAATATACATTACTCAATACCTAGTAACTGTAGACCCAACCATAGCCAGAAACATGACATTATAACACTAACTGCAGAAGCAATAGACAAGTTAAATTAACCAAAAAACTTTTCATCGACACACATCAGAATCAAGATCTGAACTATGTGACTGGCAGAAAAAAGGAGCCAAAGGATCAGGTGCCAGAAATGCTTTTGTAACTGACTTGTCACACTACAGAATCCAACAGTGCAAAAAAATCACACAACTTCCAGTGAAGGAAGAAAAAGAAATTAACAACTGCTGTGTTAGTCCACAGAAAATACAAAGACACGAACACAGATGTGATACAATACTGTTTATTGTAACTGCTGTGTTAGTCCACAGAAAATACAAAGACACGAACACAGATGTGATACAATACTGTTTATTGTAACAACTGCTGTTAGTCCACAGAAAATACAAAGACACGAACACAGATGTGATACAATACTGTTTATTGTAACTGCTGTGTTAGTCCACAGAAAATACAAAGACACGAACACAGATGTGATACAATACTGTTTATTGTAACAACTGCTGTTAGTCCACAGAAAATACAAAGACACGAACACAGATGTGATACAATACTGTTTATTGTAACATCTGTGTTAGTCCACAGAAAATACAAAGACACGAACACAGATGTGATACAATACTGTTTATTGTAACAACTGCTGTTAGTCCACAGAAAATACAAAGACACGAACACAGATGTGATACAATACTGTTTATTGTAATAACTGCTGTGTTAGTCCACAGAAAATACAAAGACATGAACACAGATGCGATACAATACTGTTTATAACAACTGCTGTTAGTCCACAGAAAAGACACGAACACAGATGTGATACAATACTGTTTATTGTAACAACTGCTGTTAGTCCACAGAAAAGACAAAGACACAAACACAGATGTGATATAATACTGTTTATTGTAACAACTGCTGTTAGTCCACAGAAAATACAAAGACACGAACACAGATGTGATACAATACTGTTTATTGTAACAACTGCTGTTAGTCCACAGAAAAGACAAAGACACAAACACAGATGTGATATAATACTGTTTATTGTAACAACTGCTGTTAGTCCACAGAAAATACAAAGACACGAACACAGATGTGATACAATACTGTTTATTGTAACAACTGCTGTGTTAGTCCACTAACAGAAAATACAAAGACACGAACACAGATGTGATACAATACTGTTTATTGTAACAACTGCTGTGTTCGTCCACTAACAGAAAATACAAAGACACGAACACAGATGTGATACAATACTGTTTATTGTAACAACTGCTGTTAGTCCACAGAAAATACAAAGACACGAACACAGATGTGATACAATACTGTTTATTGTAACAACTGCTGTTAGTCCACAGAAAATACAAAGACACGAACACAGATGTGATACAATACTGTTTATTGTAACAACTGCTGTGTTAGTCCACAGAAAATACAAAGACACGAACACAGATGTGATACAATACTGCTTATTGTAACAACTGCTGTGTTAGTCCACAGAAAATACAAAGATACGAACACAGATGTGATACAATACTTTTTATTGTAACAACTGCTGTGTTAGTCCACAGGAAATACAAAGACACGAACACAGATGTGATGCAATACTGTTTATTGTAACAACTGCTGTGTTAGTCCACAGAAAATACAAAGACATGAACACAGATGCGATGCAATACTGTTTATAACAACTGCTGTTAGTCCACAGAAAAGACATGAACACAGATGTGATACAATACTGTTTATTGTAACAACTGCTGTTAGTCCATAGAAAAGACAAAGACACGAACACAGATGTGATACAATACTGTTTATTGTAACAACTGCTGTTAGTCCACAGAAAATACAAAGACACGAACACAGATGTGATACAATACTGTTTATTGTAACAACTGCTGTTAGTCCACAGAAAATACAAAGACACGAACACAGATGTGATACAATACTGTTTATTGTAACTACTGCTGTGTTAGTCCACTAACAGAAAATACAAAGACACTGGAACACAGATGTGATGCAACGCTGTTTATTGGACCAACACAGGTTTTGCAATTAAGCTTTTTGAGCTAGCATGAGCCTTTCCTCGGGAATTATTAAATTACTGATTGGAGATAAAGTGCTTAAATATTCACTTGTGCCTATAAAGGGAAGTGAACTGTTTGTTTCCAATTGGCTAAAACAAGAAACCTGAAAAATGCTAGTGTGAAAAAAAATGTGTAGTTCGGATGTTTCATATGATTACCTCTCAGAGGTAGACTGTGTGTGTGTGTATGTGTGTGTGTGTGTGTGTGTGTGTGTGTCTATATACGTTCGCATAACAGACTGCATAAGCCTACAACTCCAGGTCATGCCCTGCTGTAAACATCAAATTCTGGCATGTTACATTACAGTTCGTGCTTACCTATCCTACAAGACCGAAAATATTTTAAAGCAAACCATAGGACTCATCTCTTGGATTCCAAACTATGCCCTTGTCACTCTTCTCCTGGCTAAATATTGTTTAGCTCTATCCAATTATCTTCCCTCTGCAGTCCACATTTGGTCTTCTTGTATAATCTAAGCTTCTGTGCTTTCATCTGAAGACCCAAATAGCTTATCACTGTGACAGTAAAACTGAAATGCAACTTTGTAGAATATAACTATTTCCATAGTCTATCTTATCCGTTATTTAGATACAATAGTTAACATTTGTTGTTATGCTTTGTACTGTATTGCATTGTATTGTACTGTATTACAACTTGCATTTTTTTTTTTAAACTATAGAGCTTTTCTCCCTGGGCCTCTGTTGAAAAGGGGCCTGTCATGGCCTGGTCGGACTTTCCCAGTAAACAAATACAAATAAATAAATTTAGTTGAGAAGATAAGGTTCAGAGAAACTCCTCTGACAATTAATAAATCACAATGCAAGAGACGTGTAGGGAGATTAATTACATCCAGAGTTGAAAAACAAGAAGTTTTGACAGACACCACTGAACAGCAGTAGTACTGGACAAAGTTTTGTTATTCTGTTAAAATTGTCTAAATATTAAGGCCATACTGATTCTTAAAATTATGGTTACTAATGTTCTGACAGGAATGTTGCTCAATGTCACAGTAATGACTCTCCTGCCATGAATAAAAACACTGGTGCTAAAACAAAGACGCCAGTAATGTTAACAGTTACTGTTAAAACAAAGATGCCAGTAATGTTAACAGTTACTGTTAACACTGAGAAAGTCAGCAGTTTGGATTCACAGTAAATTCATCATAAAATCAAGCATTACCAGAAAAAGAAGCAGGTGTTGCTCTTTAGTACACCTTACTTGTGCCCACTGCTAGTTGCTCAAAGAGAAAAGCTGTTAAGTACAAGTGTCTGCCTCTGATGGGTAGTCGTACAAAACATCCAACCGAGCTACACATTTTTGTTTTTCACATCGACATTTTCTCAGCATTTTTTTTTTTTTTTAGCCAAATGGAAATAAATGAAGTACTTCCCTTTCTAGACGCAACTGGATATTTAAGCACTGTATCTAATATTAGTAAACTTGGCATCCAATGAAGGACTCGTGCTAGACTAAATGTTTGCGTGACTGCACAACTTATGTTGGTCCAATAAAATGTATTACAACACATCTGTTTTCCATAACTTCCAGTGAGGAAGATTCCAAGAAAAATGTCAGACTGTAATTCGTAGAAGGAATGAACCAATTGATAAAACCCATCAAGAGAGGTCCACCTTTTAACTCATCTAACAAAGCTAGAATGTAACTCTCCATGATGGGTGAGCAACTGGATTTTTTTCCAAAGCAGCAAATCTATTAAGGTGAAAGAAGCACAGTTTAACAGTCAAGGTTCAGTTCTGAAATTCAGCTATCCCAATGGAAGCTCAACTCCTGCATTTACGGCCAAGTTCATATTTACCTGAACAATTACCACTAAGCTCTTTACATTTATGTATCACCCTTCAGAGATTAACAAGAGGATACAGCAGCAGAATTAGAGTAATATGTTTGAGTGGACTAGTTCAATGGCCCACAGATTCAGGGGAAGCCCACTCAAGCTTACCCCTCATCCCAAAAGGGACAGGCAAGTAATGGACAGAAGGACCCATTCCAGCTGGCAAAAAATATACCAGATTTGGGTCTCTCATGTTCCCAATTCTGTGGAGACTGGCTGTTGGAAGGGAAATACCTCAAACTACGACTTCACCAGACTCGCAAACAGTATACTCACATATCAACATGGACCGTAATAATATAGACACAGAACACTAATCAACTGGAACTTGGACTACCCCCATAAACTAGCTAAAAGGCCAAACATGCTAATCTATGTAGAGGAAGAGATAATTAGCATGGGAATTGAAGCTACCTGCCCAGAATATGAAGCTCCTGGGAAGGGACCAAAAAGGATGCCGTAACTCAAAGAAGCTATCCCAGTCAAAGCATTCTCACAATGCAAGGACAAGCACACCAACACCCTGAAAGTTCCCTCTCTGCAATCTCACCACAAGGAAGGAATGGGAAAAAGCTTCACCAAAGAAGAAAGGGGGCAATCAAACAGGACCTGAAAACTAAGCCGTCTCAGGCTTGAGGGAGAGAAGGGGGAGCTCTTCCTCTCCAAAGCAAAAGGAACAACTTTCACTGCTCAAATGATGAGAACGTCTTGGTTTGCTCCTCAGCTAATCCATGGAAAACTCATGAGCAAGAGAAGAAAACTAACCGAAGATAAAGAAACCACCAGATCAAGTTCTCACTTATCAGTTTCTTGGATCAGCTCTTCTGGAAGGGTTAAAATGGGGAGTTACTCAATAACAGGCCCCACTCTTCCACAATACAGGCAGGCCAGGGCATGGAGTGACAGGCACTCAGCAGCCATAAAACAATCCATTTGACAGTCTAGCCAGGTCGAACATAAGGCCACAGAAGATGAATGGAGGGGACTTTTTCTGTAATCAAACAGGCAGGAAAGGACTGACTTGATCAACTGGGGGAAAAGTTGCCCAGATGCATAACCCAAGAGTGTAAGCTAGACTGCAACTCTCCACAGCAAAAAGTCCCCTACTGAAATGGAGGACCAGTACTGTATCCAGCCTCACTAAATGGGGATGATACAACTCCCTTATGTGGCCAAAAAGGCAATGGACTAAAGACTTTCCTCTAAAGGGACTAAGTTGCAAGAAAGCTTCCCAAAGAACTCACAGTTTCTGTAACTCTATCCCACACCTCAGTCATCAGAAAAGATTCTCCCAAATATCCTGTGGGTGCCTTCATATATTAATATTCAAAACTGGGAAACTTGTAAAAATAAAAATGAATCCACAGATTCATAGGTTTTACTAGGCATGCAGTCCAGGAGACAATCGAGGAGCCTAGCCCAATATTCTAATCGCCCCAAAGCATCTGGTTAGGTGATTTGCTCAAGGTCTCATCGTATGGAAACGGAGCTTGAAGGACTGAAACCTTGGACCAAAGAAGCTTGTTAAGAGCTCATACCTTAATCCTCTACTGTAACTCTCACACATGCCAGGAAACATGAAACCAGGAAGTTTTAAGTACTGAAAAGATCAAAATTTGAACTGTTTGAGTGATAAGAAAGAACAGTTAAGCATAGCAAATGGCATATGGCATACACATCTAGTCAATGTGGGACATCTCTATATGCATCACCACAGGAACGAATATACCCTCAAGTGTGAGAATTTCTGGATAAAGATGTAAATCTTAATTGGTTTATTGACATATGCTTTTTTATTTATTGAAAAGAAAGTACAATTTAACACTGTAGCTTAGCAAGTTGTGGCGCTCATCTCCAGAAGCTAGATTACCTGTGCATATTACCAGCGAGATATTTTTTATAATTTATATTTAGCTAAGTTAAGAGGGGCAAATAATTGGTGTATTTGTGCCTTAGCCATATCAGGGTGGCAGAAGTGCCAACATCCTAAGAAGAATGCTGTGGGACACTGGAGAATTCTGCCATCCCTCCCTGGGAGTTGTGAGTGTAAATAATTTTTTTTGAAGGGTAGTTACTGTGGGTACAGGGCACTGGAAAACACTGTTCTTCAGAGAGAATGGTGAGAAAAGGGCCTGGGGTGCTAGGCCAAAGACTCAGCTAAGTAAGTGGTTAGGAAGTAGTCCTAATCTTGGTGTGGATGTTAGCAGCTCATATCCAAGTAAGCAATGAATGTTCCATTTATGCTCTTGTGGAGAGGGTGCATTTAGTGAAATGATTATTGAATCATTATTTTTGTGCAATTTTTTTTTCTTTTTACTTTAACCTGCTTGTTACCAGTGATGTGACTCCAGAGACCACCTGGGGCAGAAAACTGGATCCAGGGATTGCAGCTGCTGTCCCTCACAAAGTAAAGTTGTGCAAAATCTTACTGTAACAGTGGATATCCTTTTATTCACTGTTGCAACATTCATAACTGAAGGGATCTTCTGCCAAGGATGGCCCAACTTCTGGCCAGGATACCAAAGCCTTTAGTACCTACAGGTGTCAGATGTCACACGTACAATCCCCGTGCAAGGGGCAGAGCATAAAGGTGACATATGGGCGCACACACACTCGGAACTGATAAAGCCCCAGAAGGAACATGTACATCCATAAGGAGAAAATGGAGAAAAGCCCATCGGCCAGGAGGGAAAGAACACCCTACAGCAGAGGGAGCAGGAGGGAATGAATACTGCAGCAGTGAAAAGATGGACATTTAATGTTATGGTAAGATTTTACACAAGTGTACTACATCCTTCCATACCACTGTTGCAGTACTCATAACTGAATGGCGAGTACAAAAGCTCCAGAGGAAACCTGGGATGAGGACTGCCCTGAAGAAACCCATGCAGGACAACCCTGGCAAAGCCTACTCTAGGTCTGGAAATAACATCCAAATTATAATGCTTAGTGAAGATATGAACAGAAGACCAAGTAGTAGCCTAAAGTATGGACCGTTATCCAGCCCCTTGAAAAAAGCACCACAGGAGGCAACAGCCGTGACAGAATGACCCTTTACTGATGAAGAAAGACATTTACCGTGATAAGAATAACAAAAAGAAACGGCTTTAGAAATCCATGAAGAGCTAGTTTGCTTAGAAACAGCTAGGGATGAAAGGAAACAAAATACCGCTTAGATTTGTGAATGACTTTAGTTTTATCCAAATAATATCTGAGCTGTCTATGCAAATCCAGGGTTTGAAGAACCTTCTCACTGGCAGGCTGCAGAAAAGGAAAAAAGGAAGGCAAATGAACAGACTGATTAAGGGACAACTCACTGACCATCTTGAGTATAAAAGAATGGTTTTGTACAAAGACAAAGAAAAGACACAAAATTGTGCTGCGTCAATCAGATAAACCTGAAACCAAAGAAAATCAATGCCAAACGAGGGTCCAGAAATGGTCCAAGAATTCATTTATTAAAACAACCTAAAAAAATAAAATGAGTGTTTTCGTCTCATACAAGAGACTTCATCAGAATAAAATGGTCCTAGCTCAGAGCCATTAAATATTGCATAAAAAAAGATTCCATTGGTAGTTGATTGGTAGTTGATTAATTAGTAAGAAATGTAGTGTTCTTTAAAGTTCCAGACAACAAATGCACAATAATAAGCAATGATACACATAGTCCTTGACAAACAAAAAAGCAACAAAACAAAGTGCATCAAAACATTTAATTATTAAAAATAATGGTGTAAAACATAAGAACTGTAACAAAAGATTTGTAAAAACTTGGGCTATAACTTACTGGCCTTCAGAGTTAAAACAGGTGTAACTGAAACACTGTCATTCAGACCAGGGGAAAGGTAGCCCCCAGTCTAAGTTGCCAATGCAGTTCACATACTTTTAAGTAATTCTTCCATTTCCTCCTCTGGGATCTTCTCTAAAATACCAAGTTGAAACTTGCTACAACTGTTATATTGATTGGAATATCTATACACGGCACTGTTCTCATTGTTGTTGGCAATATCGTATGTGTATTCATGAATACCTGTTCTGTGAGCTCTGCCAACATAGAATGACTGATATCTTGTGCACATTGCTAGGTAAACTACCCTTTGAGTGGTACAGTTACCATCATGAAAGGTGATCTTTGTTTTCAATTTGTTGTTATGAGGACCTGACGTTCTGACACTCTCTTGGCCAAAGTAAGAGTCAAAAGAACACTCTTCCAAGTACAATGTTGCATAGAGCTAAAGCAGCAGGCTCAAAGTGAGCTTGACTCAATTTTTCAAGAAGAAATCTGAGGTCCCAGGAAGGCAGACTAGCAGAAGGCTCAGAAGACTCCATCTGGATGAGCTCATAATACCTTTTCTGATTACAGACTTGAGAACAATCTCACTTAAAGAATTCTATCACACAGGTAACAGTGTCCCCCAAATGAGAGTTCCTCTCAAGGGGAATCCGGACTAAGAGTCTTCTTCCTCTGAACCACAGTCCAAGGGGGAAATTATCTGAGAAGAGTAAGCAAAGGACTCTTCCCCTGAATCCTGATACTTTTCTGAGGTGTCCAGTCCCCTACGTATTTTAAGAGGAGTGAAAGACCAGGGATATACAGGCATAGACACCCCTTGAGGAGGCTTTAAAGCCATTAAAGCATTAAACAATCCTGCCATTCACGATTGGGATCCTTAACTCGAGGGGAAATATGCTTGGTTTTGATTTTCTTTTTCTGTAGGATATCCACACGAAACACCCTGGGAAGGTCAGACCTTGGCAACACAAAGCATAATAGGGATCTCTTCCCTCATTAAGATCTGCAGAATCCCCCTCAGTCCCTCAGATATAATCAGCCGAATGCCCTCCTCAATGTCTGCAGCAGACGTTTCTAAAGCTCCAGAGGACATGCGAGAAGTCAGATCCATGCTGGCCTCCGACTGGGACATGGCAGAGGAATCCAAAGCAAGTACCAGATGATCTTCTGGGCTTTCACTAGCCTCAAGAGAGATGTCTGGGCGAGGCTGAACAGCAGCTATATCAGATCTACATTTTTTGGGCTTTTCTTGGTCGGAGAGTGGCCCTCGGGACGGGAAGACTCCACCATACCACCTTCAGCCAACAGCTTAAGACATTGGTTTTCAAAGTAAATACATAAGCAAGAGAGATGATTATGTACGATCTTAGGGGAACAAAAGCTTGGCAGATATAACACTGCGTATGGTTGTGGGAAGCACCCAAACAGAAAAGACACTGGTTCAGATGGTCTTTATGTGGAAAGTACAGTTGTGTACACTTATCATAAATCTAGATGCTCGAGTATATTCACTGTTGCGGTCATCACATTTGGGTTATCCCTGCCAGGGTAGCCCTCGGCCGGCCTGAATACCAGAGACTTAGTATTTCTGAGTCGGTTGCTGTCGCTTCAGGACTGATGTCAGGTCATCAGTGGTATAATGTAAGGCGGCCTATGCCATTACATCAATTTTTCTTGCCCTAACCTGTCAGAAGCCCCCAAATAGGAGCCAGGTTCTGTTGAAAGAACCCCACCAGTAGAAAATAAGTACCAATATGTCCCTTGTAAGGAAAGAGAAGAAAAAAGGGGGATGGAGGTAGGGAAATACAGGACTGCAACAATGAATACACTCGAACATCTACATTTATGGTAAGTGTACACAACTGTACTATGTTCTTCATGTTTCACTGTTGCAGTCATCACACTTGGGTTGATTCCCAAAGCTGAAGAAAAGGCAGTCAAGAAGACTGGGGACTGGCTAGGATGCCCTGCACGACTGCAGTTGCAAAGCCTGCCCTGGATTTGGAGAAGACAGGCAGGTGGTAATGCTTGGTGAAGGTATGAACAGAAGTCCATGTTGCAGCCTCCAGGATGTCCCTGGGGGGACCCCTCTGAGAAAAGCTGCAGAGGTGGAGGTTGCCCTGGTGGAATGCATCCTGACCCCCTTAGGGGGGCGGTTCCCATGGTATTTGTAGCAGAAACGGATGCAGTGTACTATCCATTTGGAGATTGTTTGTTTGGATATGGCCTTGCCCTCTGCCCCTGTTGCAAAGCTGACTAGCAATTGGTCAGTTTTCCTAAAAGATTTAGTCCTATCCAGGTAGAATCTGAGCTGTCTGTGCACATCTAGAGATTGCAGAATTCTTTCCCCCTAGTTTTGTGAGTAGGGAAAAAGGGTATGCAAATGAAATAATTGGTTGAGAGCCACACTGGACACCACTTGGCACGAAAGTTGGGTAGTCCTGAGGGAGACCCTGTCAGCATGGAAAATGATAAAGGGCTCTACAGCCATGAGTTCTTGTTGCTCTGAAACTCTTCTAGCTGAAGTGATGCCAGAAGCAAGGCTGTTTTCCAAGAGAGGAATTTTAACTCTGCTGAAGCTGCAGCTCAAAGTGGGGTAGGGTGAGTTTTCCAATACAAAGTTAAGGTCCCAAGCTGGGGTAGGAGCTCTTCTGGGTGGTCTTAAATTGTTGGCCCCTCTTAGGAACTGTTTGATGAGAGGGTGTGAGAAGAGAGGTGGTTCTGTGCTGTAATGAGCAGAGATGGCAGAGGCATGAATTTTACTAGAAGAGAAGGATAGACCCTTTGTAGTAGGTCTGCTAGGTAATCCTGGATGAGAGGTAAGGAGGGCTGTGCTGCTTCAGCTCCTTTAGCCTGGATCCAGGTGCAAATTCTTTTTCCACTTGTCAGCATAGGATTTTCTAGTGTTGGGGTGTCTGGCCTCACGCATAACATCCAGGACCTGTTTGCTTAGGCTGGCAGCTGGAGGAGTGGTCAGGGAATAGGCCCGGCTGCCAGGTTCCGGGTCTGCAATTGTGGATGCATAAATTCTCCATTCTTCTGGGTCAGGAGTGTTGGGATCTGAGGTAGGTGCTATGGTGGCAGGGATGACAGGCTGCGCAGCAGTGGGTACCAGTGCTCGCGTGGCCAGTCTGGGGCAATCAAGATTGCCCTTGGTTTTTCCTCCCTTATTTTGAGAAGTACCCTTGAAATTAATGGTAGAGGGAGAAATGCATAGATCAAGAGGTTTACCCATTGGAAGGATAGAGCATCCACTTTCCAGGCCTTGCTGTGAGGTTCCCTGGTGCAGAATTTGCTGAGTTGGTGATTGTTGTGGGAGGCAAAGAGGTCAACCTTCGGGGTGCCCCATTTCTGGGTTACAAGGTTGAAGGTTCTGTGGTCTAGCTGCCACTCGTGTGGGTCTAGCAGGTTTCTGCTTAAGTTGCCTGCCACAGACTTTAGGGAGCCTGGCAGGAATTGTGCTAGCAGGTGAATTTACATGGCTGAAGCCAATGTGCCAAAGGGTCACGGCGAGCCTGCAGAGGATAAGAGTGATTTCCTCCCTGCTTGTTGATATACTACATCACTGTGGTGTTGTCTGTTTTGATCGCTAGAGGCCCCAGGGACAGTAGGGGTCTGAAAGCTTTCAGAGCATGCTGAACAGCTAGCATCTCTTTTTGGTTGATGTGCAGATGTATTTGATTTCAGCTCCAATGGCCCTCAATGCACCTGCCGTCCAGGTGTGCACCCCAGGCATAATCTGATGCGTCTATGTTGAGGCAATGTGGGGTTGTGAGAAGGGAAGACCCTTGTTGTGGTTGCATGCTGCTGCCCACCAAAGAAAATCTTTCCTTAGATAGGGTTATCATAGGTATGATAGTTTCCAGGTCTTGAGAGTGTTGACACAAAAGGCTTTTTAGGTACCACTGTAGTTTCCTCATATGCAGTCTGGCATATGGAAGGAGTAGAATGCAGGAGGCCATGAACCCTACAGCTTGCAGGATTTTCCTTGCAGATAACTGGGTTGTGGTGGCTAGTTGAGAGAAGTAGCCTGTCAGGTAGGCTTGTTTGTCTGGAGTAAGGAATGCCAATCTGGGATGCTGTGTCTAGGCTTGCTGCCAGGAATACAATTTTTTGAGTGGGGACTAGCTTTGATTTCTTTTCGTTTATAGTATTCCCCAGGGAGGTCAGTAGGTCCTTTACAAAGGTCAGGTGCTGTAACAGCTTTTCCTGACTGCCTGAATCAGGCAGTCGTCTAAGTAGGGGTAAATTTGGATTTTTCTTTGTCTGCAAAAAGCAATGGCTGGAGGCAGGCATTTTCTGAAAACTCTGATAGCAGCGGATAAGATAAAGGGAAGAGAACTGAAAGTGCATAGATCCTGCCCTGAAACGTAGATATTTCCTGCAAGATTTGCTGATTGGGATGTGTAGTTGGGCCTCTTTTAGGTCTAGGGTGGCTAACCAAGCATCTTTGGAAAGCATACGAAGAAGCTGCTGGAGGGTATGCATTCTGAATTTTGTATAACCAGAAAGGTGTTCAGAATTGATAGATCGAGGATTGGGCGCCAGATGCCCTCTTTTCTGGGTATCAGGAAAAGCCTGGAATAGAAACCTAGGCCTATCTGATCTACAGGAACAGGCTGTATTGCCCTGATGGAGAGCATGGAATGGACTTGTTTTTTGGCCTCTCTCCACTGGTTTTCAGGAAGATCTGGGAACCCTTCTGGGGTTGGCAGTGTGTGGAAATAAAATTTGTATCCCTGGGACACTATGTTGAGAACCCATCGGTTGTTGGTAATAGAGGCCCAGTTGTTTGCATGGGATGAGAGTTTTCCTCCTAGGGGCACAAGTAGATGGGGGCAGAGGTAAGGGGTGGAGGTGTAGAGTCATTGTAAGGTCTTTCCATAAGAGGGTGGCTTAGCACTCCCAGTTTTGGGACTGCTGTCTGGGGGGGAGTGTTGCTTGCCCTAGGTCTTGGCTGAGCTGGCCTGGAGGGGGCCGGAAAGGACCAGTGCTTGGAGAGGCAATGCCTACTGAACCTCGAAGGCTGGACCTGTAAGAAGTCTTTAACTGTCTGCATAGATTTAGCTTTTTCTTACATCTTTAAGACCTCCTCTGCCTTGGTGCCAAACAAATTGTCGTTGTTCAATGGTGCATCCAATAGTTTAGATTTGACATGGTCTGGCAAGGTCTGTTCCTTAAGCCAAGCATGCCTTCTAAGTACAGAACCAGTGACTGCTGCCCTGCAAGATGCTTCTAGGGCGTCAAAGCCACACTGCAAGGTGCGTTTAGTAACTCGGCTTGCAGAATGCATAAGCTCTTGTAATTTTTTATTTTCTGCACAAGCAGGAAAGGTATTTATTTTTTGTTTGAGGATTTCCATGGTATGTTGCTGGTATTTCAGCATGTGGAACCAACAGTTTAGTGCTCTAATGGCAAGAGCTGCAGAAGTGTATAATTTTTTACCCCATCTGTCTAAAGCTCGGGAATCCCTGTCTGAAGGGGTGGGATTCTTAGCTGTGGTTGCTTTAATCCCTTTAGGTCCTTGGGTGATGACCTCTGGGTCAGCAGTAGAATTTTTCAAAAGGAATTTGTGAGAGTTAGGGACTCTGTAATACCTGTCAGGTTTCCTGGGAGCAGGAGGAAAGGTGTCAGGAGTCAAACTGGACTCCATAAAGACATCATCCACAACATCCAAGACAGGAAGAATGGTTAAAGGTCTGTGCTGTGGTAAATCTAAGAATTCCCGGAGTCTCTTTTTGGACTGAGGAGAGTCCTGACATTCCCACTGGAAATGCTATGTAGGGTTTCCCCAAATGAAGAATCCTCTGGGATGGAGGCAGAAGGAATGGATTCCTCTGCATCTGAAACCTCATAAGCAGATAGGGGTTGCATGTCTTCATATTCAGAAACCTCAGAGTCACCGGACTCCTGGTCAGATAAAACTGCTGGGGACAAGTCTCTTTCTTTTGGAAGGGGTAGGCTGGCTTCCTCTAATAAGCCATTTTAAGCATTTGAGATTGAGGCATGGAAGCAGGTGCATGCACTTGGGTCGTCGTTTTTTTAGGCGTATTTCATACCCTGGGCCGTAGAAACGCGGTAGTTTTAAAAAGAACTGAAGACACAAAATAAGTCGTCAGTTTGTGTCGAGTATCGGTACTGCGAAGAACTTCCTTGGAAGCCGGTGTCTGCACAGCGGCTCCAGACCCATCCAAGGTAGAGACATCCGCAGGATCCTTAGTCAAAGAAGAGTCTTGCAGCATACCAGACTCCGAACAGGTCTCAGTAGCAGCCTGTAAATCCACAGAAATGGGCATAAGGGGCTGTGAAAGCGCCTCACTGAGGACCGAAGAACTGACGACTAGCTTACCGGAAGCATCATCGGTAGTTTTGGACCTGTGTGGTCTATCTCTGTCTTTATCTTTACGTTTTTTCGGAAGATCTGCTGTCGGATGGCTTACTGAAGCCATATCAGAATTAGAGGACTATAAGCAAAAATATCTGGCTACAATAAGGGCCCGACGACAGATAGTTCTGGAGTTGAACAAAGCACAGAAGTGACAACTGGGGACGTCGTGGTCTAGGCCTAAACAAATGACGCAGTAAGAATGCAAGTCTCGGTGTGGTATTTGCTTTCCACAGGCGAGACAATTTTTAACTTTTTCTGACATCGGTTAGTGCAAGAAAAATGGATCCTCAGCAGGGTACTTAGCTTTAGAAGACTTCAGCTTCAATTCAGTAGATGAAAACTCAGATAGTGGCCAACTGGCAATCGTGCAAACTGCTTCTGCTTCAGGCTCCACGGCAAGAAAGACTGCTGTAATGGCGTTGGCCACTTTACTTTATACTACTGACGACCTGACGTCAGTCCTGAAGTGACAACCGACGCAGAAATACTAAGTCTCTGGTATTCGGGCCGGCCGAGGGCTACCCTGGCAGGGATAACCCAAATGTGATGACTGCAACAGTGAAACACGAAGAACATCCTGCCTCTCTTACTGACATTTCCCCTTTCAGGATGATATGAACCCAACACACACTAAATAAAAACAGAAAGATAAGGAGAAACCCCGACAGGGTACTTATCTAAAACATGACTTGGTAACCAACATAGCAGAAAGGTGTTCAGACAGAGGTTCTATAAAAACATTCGCACTAGTGACAAAGAAGTTTTGATTGTGCACGTCTATACATCACCTTTATACCTTACACCTTGCATGGGCAGCATACCTGTGACGTACAGATCCTGTAATTACTAAAAGCTTAGGTATACTGGCCGGACGTTGGGCTGTTCTTGGCAGGAGATCCCTTCAATTATTAACACTACAACAGTGAACTAGAAGGACATCAGGATGATACACTGGTTAGCAGTGGTGGGATTCAAGCCCCTCATATACCATCCCAGTCTATGTGGTGCCATCTGTGATGCATGCATTTATGCTAGTAGGTGTTCAAGGATTCACAAAACTGGTTTTCCACCATCTAGGTGCAAGTGTAAACAGCTGACATTTACAGAAGTCCAAGCAGGCATCCACACATATAACATGGACAGAAGCACAGGGAGACAGACCTGACCAAGCAGAGTAAAACTGGAATGCAGATCATAAAAGAGTAGGAAAAGTACAGGTGATGAACAAATTAATACTTTATTCCAGTCTATACAAAGAAACAAAGAGAGGATGACATGCTGGGAGGGAGGTGAGAGAGAAAGAGACAGCAGCAATCAGATACAAGGATAGCAACAAGGAGGGCTGAGAGGGAAACAGCTTCTCTGCAGCAGGCTAAAGCTGAGAGCCAAGAAATGTTGGCTAACGTGCTGGCTAATCACATATCACACATTTTCACTACATCACTGGTCACTGCAAAACTGCCTGGTAGCAAAAATCAGCAAAGGTGGTACATTAATATAAAGGGGGGGGGCAGGAAAAATACAGGAAAATGCACGTCTCTTATCTAAAAGCATCTGCAGGGAATGTTAAGAGAAAAAGTCCTTTGGAAAATGCTGCTTGCTTTCTTAAAGGACAGTATTCTCCATGACAACAACCAGCAGAATTTCATGGCTAGAAGAGTGGAAAATGAAGCCTTATGTTGTGCTACTGAAGAATGAGACAAGATAATACTGGTAGTTGTTGTCTACTCAGATTTCACCAAGGCCTCTGACTCAGCTCTGCAGAGATGACTGCTAGGAACACCTGGGAGCATTATGAGCAAAGCCAAGACTAGGAAACTGAACTGCCTCAATACTGCATGGCCTGGCAAAGAGTGGTGTGGTTAGAGAGGCAATATCAACAAAAGAAAGGAAAATGACAACTGCTGCCATCACAACAGTCAGTCCTGGGTCCAGTGCTCTTTTATGTGCACAATTCTGACTTGCCTAAGGAAACTAAAAACAGGATGAGCTACTTCACTGACTAGCAATATAGAATTGGGGTTGGGAGCAGTCTAAGCAAGGATTTCAATGCGACTGAAAGATGCCTGAAATTTAAAGCAAATATATACAGAACTACTGTACCTGGGCAACAGCAATATTTATGTGAAGCATCAGATGAAGGGAATGAAAGTGATACCAGCACAGCAGAAAAGGATGGGTACTGATCATTCCATTCCTGGAAAGGACCAACAGAAGCAGAGTGCGATGGCAGTGGCCAACAGCTATATGGTATATTGGAGGGAGGGTCTAAACTCAGAAATACAGAGATGAGACTCCTGTTCCAGCAGGCTCTGATCACATCATACCTTAAGTATCGTCTGCAATTCTGCAAACTATACAAGGAAATGGACACAAAGCTGCTGCAAAAAGTCCAAAGGAAAGCTGCCAAAATGGCTGCTAAAAAACATTTACTAGAAAATGGAAATCAAAATCTAAACCAACTGTATTTCAGCTGCTGAATATTGCAAAAGAGATAATATAATTGCAAGTGGAATCTTTAGAATAGGAAAGGAGCAGCTTTACATAAAATAAATTAAATTTGGGGGAATAACACATACAGAATAATGTTCAGAAGGATGACTGAAGTTTAACAGAAGGCAGAAACTGAGCAATTTATGTAATGTTGGGCTGAATGAAAGTGGTTATAAAGAAAGAACACATGCATGTAATGTTTAATGTTTTTTTTTCCCTACTAATGTATGTTTGCCTACGTCTTAAGTGATGACTTAATGTGTTTAAAAAAAAAAAAAAGTTGGGGCAAACTTTACATAACAGCCTTTCATGTGCAGCTAGAAGTGATTTCCTGGTTTGCTGTTGTGTTCTCTGCAAAGGTAGTCTTCTGGAAGACATTACAGCAGAAAAGCTTCCAATATGTAAAAGTACTTCTTAACCTGAGAATAAGTTCTTTTATTGAAGGATGACCGGTCTCAGGAAGAGGAGATGGAGGCATCCTAAAGAACCTTCTTAGAGGATAGAACCTTCTTGGAGGACAGCACCAGTTTTTTCTTCTCTACCCATTTAAAAAGGTTCTGTAAAGCCAGCTCAAAAAGAACCAAAGTCCAATGGTGGTATAAATGAATGGCCTGTCTAAACTCATGCTTAAATAAGGACAGCCTACGTAGTACCATCTAGTGCAGGCAAACCCTAATTCTGCTACACTATTGCAAAGCATCAAAAAAGGAAACAAAAAAGTGACTTATGTTTAAGCTCACCAAAGTATCCCTCATAAAGGTCTTTTCCAGAGATTCTTTGACCACAGAATCTAGGTTCTTTGTCCGGTTTCCCTAATTTATTCAGAAGGAATCGAACTGGGACAAGTGAAGCAGACCATTAAGGGCTCTGTGGACCAGAGGGGACAAGAAAAACTTGTCCACTCTGTCCACATCCTTGGACTTCTTATCCCCTAGCAAGGTACACAGGTGCTGTGGTCCCTGAAATGGACCACACAAATCACACAGAAATTTGCCCTGGGATGCTTAGGATGACACTCAACGTTAAAAGGGATTTGTACAACAGACTAACCTTCTTCTGGAACAGACTTTACATTCTTCCAGGTAACATAAAAGCATGCATGCATAAAGACAGGTTTGATGGGAATTATTGACAACCCATTTTCATCAAGCTAATTTCTCATATAGAGACCAGAAGGCAAATGTACTCACATTCACTCTATACAGAGTCTTGTAAACTTGAATATTTGTCTAAGTGTGAGAATTTTATCTTGTCAGTTTTAGTGTTGCTGTGTTAATTGATTAATTATTTGGCCTTATGACTTGGAAGTGTATAAACTGAGTGATTAGGCTGATTGAAGGTGTTTTGAATACGTCCATACTGTTGGATGAAAATGCTTAACTTGTGGTTTGTTTCAATAAAGCGGTGTAGATTTGTGTCATTTCGTTCCAGTTTTTTTTTGTTGTTGTTGTTTTTTGTTGTTGTTTAAGTCAGATCAACAGATGAGGACCTCATCCTGCTTGCTAAAAGGGTGGTGCTCATAAGTCAGCCAACAGTCACAGCCAGAACTACAGTGCACCTCCTAAGTGTCTATGTTGCAAAAAAAAGTTTTGTTGGTGCAAAGCTGAGAAACCATGACCTATTCTAGCAAAACCTCAGCAAGATCCTAGGTTCAAACATCCCACTGTACTTCTGTGAAACCTCTACTTGTAAGTTCAAAAGCTACCTGTCCAACAGGTATCATTAAGTAAAATGGCACTCCACGCTCTCTCCACATCTCCCAGTCACCATCAGTGCACCACAAGGCTCTATCCTTGGCCCCCTCCTCTTTAAATATTTTCACAACATAGGTTCATAGGTTGATACTAGGCTATCGGCCCCAGGGCCTATACAAGCATAACCATAACAATTCCCTGGATATTTCTTCCCACAATATTTACTTCCCTGGACCCCTGTCTAGCAGGGCGACTGACATGATCCCTGGGGTGAATTTGCCATCTCCCATCCAATCATCAAGGTTCCTTTTGAAGACGGCCAAGGAGGCACTCTGCTTGACATGTATGGGCAGTCTATTCCAGAGTATGGGGAGTCTCTGGGTCAGGAACATATCCCTCCAGCATGTTTTGTTCATTGTGATGACAAGGTTTAGATCCCTGGAGCATGTGGCTCTGAGGGACTGGGATTTTTTTTAAGTGGAGCATGTCCAACAGCTCAGGGTCTGACATTGCCTTATATGTTAAGCAGAGATTGCCCCTGAGTAGACGATATGCCACAGAGTACAGCTGAAGTTTCTTTTAGATGGTCAGCATATGGCATCTGCTTTAGGCCTGTGATTCTTTTAGTGAGCTATTTCTGCGGCATTTCCAGCTGTTGCAGATGTTTTGTGAGGTACATACCAAACTGGGTGTTATACTCTGTAATGGGTCTAATGAGGGATGAGTACAGTGGGACAATGACCTTTTTTCTGGATGAAAAGCCCTTAGTGATGAGGTGTGCCACTTAGAAGGATTTCCTGACTGCTGTGGCGATGTGGTTATCGAAGGTGAGACCACTGTCCACCTGTGTCCCTAAGTCTCTCATCACACTTTCGGTGTTTAGTGTACTGCCACCTATGTGGTAATTCATGGGTACATGGTTTTTCCCAAAGGGGATAACCATACATTTCTTGGCATTAAGCTTGAGCCCATGGCTCTGGCACCAAGCAGCTGTTTCTGTAAGGCCCTTTTGTAGAATATCCACATAATTAGGGGACTGAATAATGGCTCCCAGTTTGCAGTTATCTGCAAACCTTGTTAGCCAGAGTCCCTTAGTGTTGGCCTGTACTTCAGAGAAGTAGATGCCACACAAGAGCGGTCCCAGGACTGAACCCTAAGGTACTCCACTTGTCTGGAGTTGGATTTGGAGTCGGCTACTTTTACAGTATGGGTTCTGTCAGTAAGCCAGTTGGCAACCCATCGAGTGACGTAGGGATTTATGCCCAGCTTAGTAAGTTTATCTATGATTCCAGAGTGGGGGATGGTGTTGAAGGCCTTGGCGAGGTCCAGATAGCTGTGTGGACCGCCTTACCCTCGTCCACAGCTCTGGAGACTGATTAGAAAAAGTCAATCAAGTTCAGGAGACCAGATCGGCCCTTCACGAACCCAAACTGGGTGGGGTCCCATGTTTGAAGGTTGCCAGTGTCTTTGTTTATAAGTTCCATGCCCTTGCAGATCAGGCTCGTCAGACTGATGGGACGGTAGTTCCAGGATCCAAGGTGGATCCCCCCTTGTGCAGTGGGATAACTGTAGCTGTGCGCCACTCAGTGGGCACGAAGTCTGAGGTAAGGCTATGATTAAACATGACACTTAGGTGAGGTGCCAGTTCATTTTGTAGTTCATGTAGTACACAGCCTGGGATGTCATTTGGTCCCATGGATGCTGTATTCTTAGCTTTGGAGAGTGCGGTTTCTACCTGTGTGGCTGTGATTACCGGAATTTGGCAATCTTTTGATATTGAGATGGGCCCTTTAAGGGTTGAGAGGGGGGTGAAGTTGGCACTAAATCAATCTGCCAGGATACTGGCAATATCCTTGGGATTAGTATATTTAATGCCATTCTGTTGTAGATCAGATCTGAGCATTGCCATTTAGTTTCTTGACATAACTATAGAATGCCTTGTGGTGGTCTTTGGAATCTTTTGCAATTTTATTTTCGTAACTAGCTTTTGAGGATTTTATGAGGGATCTTGGCTTCTTACTGAGGCTGGTAAGGGAGTTTTTTGCATCCTGGGAATTTCCTCTTTTCTGCAACAGTTTCTGCCTTCTGTTGTATAGTTTGTTTATGGCAGGGGACCACCAGATTGGCTTCCTTTTTTTGGAGGAGAGCATCTTGGTTCCATTTGGGATGGCATGATTCATGCACAAGTGGATGTGCTCATACAGTGCCTTAGTGTAAGATTCAGCAGTCGAACTTTCAGATCCTGTCTTCATTGGTGCCATGAAGTTTGTCAGTTCTGACTTGAGTAGCATGAAGTTGGCTTTGGAGAAGTTTTTTACGGAGGTTTCCTTACTGGGGGGGGTGGGGATGGGATGTGGCTGTAAAGGGTGATTTGCTTATGGTCACACATGACCAATGAGGGGGTGACCACTGGTGTGGAGCATCTATCTCCCATGTTGGTAAGGACTAGGTCTAGGATATTGGATTGCCTGGTGGGACAATGGATTAGTTGATCCAGGGCGTTGGAATTTATGAATTCCAAGAACAGTTGGGAAAAGGTGTTGCTACCCGAGTAGTTTTCCCAGTTAATGGCAGGGTAGTAGAAATCACCCAGTATTAGGGTGTTTGGTTGTATCTTAATATTTTCCAGTAGGTTTAGAAAGGTGCAGTGGTAATGTTAGGGCATGGTGGGGGATCTGTAGCAAGCTACAATTTGGACTGAAGTCTTACCTAGTGTTAGTTGCACCTGGAGAATTTCAGATGCATTGTGTTGGGCAACTAGCCTGGAGGTGTGAATATGGACACTCCTCCACCTTTAGTGTTTCGGTCTTGGTTTGGTGGCCGAAAAGTGTGGTAAGAGTTGTAGCCTGGTATTGCAGGGGTGCTCTCTGGAGCCTTGAACCAGGTCTCAGTTACTGCACAGATATCGATGGTCTCCACTTTTAGGAGTGCCTTGAGAGAGTGCATTTTGAGGTTTAAACTTCTAGCATTGAGTAGCATTACCTTCAGATTTTGCATGCTTGCATCTGTTACGGTGGTGGTTTTGTCCTTTGAACCTTGCCTAAAAAAGGCACTATAGGGATGGCAAGAACTTTAGCCAGTAACCTGAATCCCAGGGGTGACAGGTGCAGACCATCTCTGGCAAAGCATCGTGGTTTGACTACCATGTCTTTCCAGGCAGACAGATACTGGATCCCCTTTGAATGACACCAGAAGCTTAGCCAATTGTTGAAGTCAATCATTTTGTCCTTATACTGTGGTATCATTCTGGGCGAAGGCAGGATGCTACTCAGGGCTAGGGTCATACCTGCCTGGGCCACATGATCTGAGAGCTCTTCCATGTCTCTTTTCATGCAGTCCAGGGAAATACGTCTCAAGTCATTCATTCCAACATGGACAATGACAGAGTCGTATTTGTAATTGTTGTGGAGTGACTTGAGTACATGTGTTATGTGGCGGATCCTGGCACCTGACAGGCAGCTGACTGTAATTTTTTCCTTATTCAGCCTGGTGAGTGGGACATCAGTGTGCCTGACTACAGAGTCACCTATGACTACAGTATTGGATACATTGCCTTGCCTTACGGGCTGTTGTTGGGTGGCACACTGGTGTTGTGAGCTGTGTGTCACTTTGGTTGTGACTGGTGTTTATTTGCGTTTCAGCTTCGGAAGTCCTTGTTGCTTGGGCAGGTTAATGTTAAGGGCCTCCACATATGTGGGTTTAGTGTTGCTATGTGTGGGTGTTGATGGCGTGGGTTTTGAAGGGCTGTGTGTTGCTTGAGGTGTAGTGCAGGTGTTAACCTTCTCCTCTTGACTGTCTAGCACAATCTTGTCTGGAGAGAACTTTGCTTCCAGTTTGGCTATGTAAGTGCATCTCTCGCAGGGTGTAGTGTTGGGTGGTAGGAGGAGAGGGTTGTCTGTGTACATGAGGCAATTGCCGCATTGCCCCAGTATGCCCAGATTCACCAAGTGGACAGGAGAAATCAGCGGAAGCTGACCTTGGACATGCCTGTTCTTTTTGTAAAGTACAAGAACCGTCTTCCCTTACCTTTGCAAGGTACTTTGCAATTACAGGCCGTTTAGTGCCTATGATTAATTTCTCCTTAATGACAAGGAGAGTTGAGTGCTTGTCTCAGTTTCAGGCTTCCTAGTGCTTTCTAGCAGGTTCTAGTGCAAGTGCTAGTCACAGGGGTTCAGATTTTAGTGCTACTACTGAGAAACCAGCTAGTTCTAAGGGAAAATTTGAAGAGCAGACTTTCTGGCATATGGAATAGTTTAACCATAGCACTACGGTGCTGCACGATGCAAAAAAATGCGGAAACACACGCGTTTTTAAGCCTGAAAGTTGAAAGGGATAGAAATCAGCCCAAAAAGGCTAATAAAATTACAATTTCAGAGCTGGAAACCCCCTCCTCTAGTGTTAGATAGGCAGTACAATGCTCACCACTCCCACTGGTAAGCAGTAGGGCTTCCCTCTACCACAGCAAGGTCTGGATTCCTCTGAACACAGAAAATAAAGTCCTGAGACAAGCAAAGCCTGGGATCTGGACTATACTGGCTAGGTAAGTGGGAAACAAGCAAACAAGATAGTATTTTTTTTTGTTAAAACAGGCTAAATAATGCAATAACACAGTAAATAAACACAGAAAAGGCTAACACAGTTGAGTGTGTAGTCCTAAACTGTAAATGCAATTAAAACTCTACAAAATTAGCAATTTAAAACTTTTTAAATGAAGCAAGGCAAGTGCACAACTGAAAAACGATTTAAGAGGCAGTAATACAGTAGAATAAGTAGCTAGTCTATATATATATATATATATATATATATATATATACAGAAAAACAGCTAAAACACACAAACAATTCAGATGCAGTGCAACATAAGAGCACGAGTTGTAGCAATATTAAGGCAAATACAGTTTTAATAAATGCACTAAAATATACTCTATATTTCCAAAATATTTGAGAAGCACAGTCAGAACACAAGGAGATTCAGGCAATTTTTTTTTTAAAGAAAGGGAGAAAGGAGGAACAGAAGGCCTTCTCAGATATACGTTCACACATCAGGCCATCCTAATACAATACGCAGATGATTCTACTCTCATTAGCACACTTGATAATATGGTACACCTCCAAAGAACTACTCAGGAAGCTTTAACAACTTTGTAACTTACAACTTGCTCAACCCTAAAAAGCCCTAACTACCCCCCCCCAAAATCCCCCTCTCATGAAAAAACAAAATTTAAACTCCTCTCCCTTGCTCTCTTGATAATACAACCACTGACGACACTTCACATAGCAAATTATTAGGGATGATAGTGAACAATAATCTTAATAAAGGATTTTCGAGTGGAAACAGACTGCCTGCCTTGCTTGGATTACTTTCGAATACTTAGTAATTCTGCACAATTATATATTTTTTTATTTTTTTTGACTTAAGACGAGTTTAAGTTTGCTACTTCTACAACTGTTGTCTGATCTGATTAACATACAGTGATTAACTAGAGATATAGGGACTGAACACAGAGAAGTTTCTTGCACTGTTTTGAATGATAATCTTACATTCGACCTGCATATATAAAATTGCAAAAGAAAAACTCATTAAAAACTAGGGATGCTATACAGAGCCAAAAATGTTCTCAGTGACACAACTAAAACAACACTGGCCGTTACTCATCTCCTCCCCGCTCTTCTTTATGAGGCTCCTATTCTTATTAACCTCCAAGCTTCACAAAAATGAAAGCTTGAACAATGCTATAAAAAAATTGTTAAATTTGTAGCAAATACCCCTTTCAGAAACCATGTCTGTATAGCATGAAAAAGCCTAAACTGGTTAGAACTGCCTCAAACTAATATATACACAGCTTCTTACCACCTATAAAATTATCCAGCATTCATCTGCCTGTCCAGCAGCAAAAGCATTCTACACAACTATGTTCCCATTGACTAAAAACTCCTACAAACTCCTATCTAAAAACCTAACAAATCTGCTGGGCATTGTCTGTACTCGTGAAAGGTTGCTAAGGCCTGCAACTCATTGCCTGTCAATACTCTCCCTTCTATCTTTCAAAACCACTCAAAGACTTCATGGCTAAAATCTGGCTTTGCTTCTGCTCAAAAGCAAGATAAACTAGATCCTTAAATGTGAACAAGTACCTTTTCAATTCGTATACCTCCTTACTCTCCCGTCTTCACTTAATTCCTTACTTCTATCAAATTCTCTTCCCTGACTTTCTCTCTAAACATACCATAAGCCTGTTTTCCCCTCACTTCCTACTGCAATTCCTGTTTGTATTACACTAACTTATCTTTAATTTCTCAAGAACTGCGGTGGTGGTGCTGCGGTAGCGTTGTCGCCTCACAGTAAGACGTTGTCCCGTTCGATTCTCAGCTAGAGCGTCTTCTGTGTGGAGACATGCGTGAATGGGCGTACCTTCACTGAAGGTTGTGCGTCAGGGCCGGCAACTCGGCACGTAAAAATCTACTGCCAATCATTAGTGGACCGGAGTAGTCTGTGGTGACCCCTAACCGGGAAAAGCCGAAAGACACAACATCATCTATAATTTCTCTACAACCTATCTAAAATTTCTCTAAATATTAAATGACTGTCATACAACTTGTATTGATTCTTAACCAATGTTTATTGTCTAATTTGTTAGATTTTTTTTGTTTTATTTTTGAAAATTGTAAAATTATTGTTCCTAAAATGTTGTGTAATAATTTGGTGCTTTTCTCTTCAGGCCTCTGCTGAAAATGGGGTTCTACCTAGTCGGTCCTTCCTGGTAATTAAATGTCAGCAAAGAAATGGGACCCAAGTCAATGTTTAAACTATTTGACCAAAGTAAGGAAACTGCAATGATTTCAGGGGACTTCCAAGATGATTGCTAATCCAGCAACATGTTGATCTGAGCTTTCCCAGCGTGAAAATGAGAAATTGATAAAACAAGGGTAAACTTTATCAATTTGGATAACACTCAGTTGCCAGCTAATAGTTGCACTCCTTGGATGTCAACAATGAAAAAACATGAAAACAAACCTGAGGGAAACTCGACCAGAAAAGACAAAGCTCTGGCTGGGAAAAGCCTCACACATATTTTGCAAAACTGGCTAACATACTGCTTCTCAAGAATGGTCTCAAAAAATAGTGACGTCAAATGACAGAATGTGAGAAATCCTGAGATTTTATTTAATTATATATTTACTATACCAGAAAAACTCAGGAGTATAATGTATTAATTTTATCTAAAGTATAACTAAAGCATATAGAATATTGCATGATAACTACAGTAATCATTCAGAGGAAATCAGAAAGGCTTGGGAAGAGAGACTGGATAAGCAATTCAAAAATAAATAATGGAAGGATATATGAATGGCACCCAAATACGCAACAAAGTCTAGAAAATTTAGGACCTTTGCCTGGAAGTGTTTCCATAGTTATTTTTATACCTCAAGCAGACTCCAAAGAATTTTTCCTCGGGTAGATTGCAAATGTTGGAGAAGAAAGAGGTAATTGGAAATATATTTTTAGGAATGTAATGACTTGCTAGACTTTAACCATTCCCTGTAGACTACTCTGTCAGAAATATTGGGTGAACAAATTGGTGTAACTAAGGAAATGCATTTTTTGAAGAGTGATACAGGATCAGAATTGCCTAAACATAGTAAGGCCTTGTTAAATTTACTTATGGTGACTGATTTCCATTTTAACAACTGCTGTTTTATCAATGTATAAGCCAACTGTACTAGAAGTAGTGAACATGGTAATACAGATAAAATAACTGGAAGAGAGATCTTTAGAAATGGGTAAGAGCAAATTACATAGAAATAAATGGAAATTGTGGGAACCATACATGCAGAATAATGTTTTGGAAAAGGAATGATGTGTAAGGGAAGGCAGGAATTAAATTAGCTGTGTAATACTCGATTGACAATAACTATAGAAAATTATATGTGATGTATAACATTTGCAAGTGAAAATACATCAGCATGCTTTGTTTTTATTTATACAAATGTATGATTGCCTATGTTGTAAGTGATAATTCAATAAACATGTTTCTTGTTTAAAAAAGTACAAATAAGCAACTGGGCTGGTGTTCTACAGCAGGAATTACTTAGAGGGTACATTATGTGTATACTCAAAAATCTGGCCATCAAAAAGCAACTACGACCTATATTAATAAAGATAGGATCATTCCAGCAGAAAATGAGCCTGACACAACAGTTCAAGAAGCGAAAAGTATTAAAACTGGGGAGAAAATGAGCCTGACACAACAGTTCAAGAAGCAAAAAGTATTAAAACTGGGGACACCAGAGGGTTCGCAAAAAATGATTATTCACTGTACATCCGGCAAAAGAAATGCAAGTTTATCTCTGCAATCAGGAGATGTTGAAAGGCACATGTCAGATTCCAGCTGCTATATCCAGTTGTCTTCAGAACAGTCTGAGTATTAAACACATACGGATGCAGAACAGGCTAAGGAGGAAATAAAGTTTAGTCAATAAAGAGCGAGCCAGCAAGCTGAAGAGGATTCGGCTTTTCAATCCATTGACAATAACAAAACCCAGAGAGACTTTGCCATTGAAACCATTACCACTACTCCAAAGGAAAATACTTAAGATACAGAAAAAAGTCTAGGAGCTGACCAGAAGAATAAGGAGTACCTGGGAATTGAACCACAGACCTGTATTGGGAGACTGAAATGATCAAGACCAGCAACAAAACAATTTAGTGAATAAGTGAGAAAAAATATAAATCATCAATTCCATTCTGCAAGATGTGGTGAATGAAAAATACCTGAATCCTACTGACAGTGTTAAACAGGTGGTAGAACTGTAAAACATAAACCACATTTTATGTCACAAATGTTGAAAAGGACATTGGACTGAAAAAGTGGCTGTAGATAAAACAGGCTTTGTTCTTGTTATTATTTGTAAAAATGCTTCCCGTCGTAAATTACATGCTATGCTATTAGAGTATAAAGCAGTCTTGTACAAGTATGCAGATGGAGGTATTTCTAATGTGAAGTGCTGGGAATTTATCAGTGACTGCTAAATATGCCAGAGATACCGAGTTAAAAAGGTAGTCCTTCTTGGTTATAATGTATCCAAGGTTTTACATATGACCAAGATAAAGGCTGAAAATGAGCAAGTTAAAGTTAATATGCACTTGTGATCTTTGGCTGCTGGATATAAATGCGTACTGGTCATATTACATATAGAAATAGCAAAATAATAACTATTTCAATTTTAAAGAGAATGCCACTGAGATGAATGTTTTTAATTTTAAGCCACTTACTCATTTTGTAAGTAAAAATTCTTAAACAAAAAAAGTTAATTAAAAACTTGAACAATGGTAGCTATTTTTTGCATATGTAAAGTAAATAGCTGGAGTTTACTTCACCAGTACTTGCTTTTGGCTGAAGTCAAGCAGCCTACAGATGTGAGCAATTAATTACGAGACATCTGCACTTTGTTTGAAGTAACCTTTTTTGTGAAACTCAGAGATGCAATGTGTTAACTTTTAAAGGGGTATGCAAAGCAGTTCAGTGAAAAGAAAAACCTAAGAAAGAAAATTTTGAAATTGTGGGAAGTGGGCAGTATACAAGCAATTACTGTCCTAGCAGCCTTAGTACTTTAACGTATCAAATTTAACAGTGCGCAGTTTAGTTAATTTACTTTTTTTTTTTTTTTTTTTTTTACTTATGGCTAAATGTTAATGTTTAATGACATTATGCAAGTTTTTTCCACATCTGGGAGAGAGACTATGGTAAGACAAGTCTGAGTGAATGAGAACATATCCTCTAATATCCACATTGGCATGATAAGCAAAAGTTATGTATTTAACAAAATGTTACATCTGCACTGTTTTCTTCCATCCACCTTAACATATGGGTACATTGGATCTGACCAGATCTAATTCAGGCAACTTCAGGCTTTGGCTCCTCTCCCTTCCCATAATGCCCTGCCAGCTTAATAGCTCCTCATACCTCATTTGCTACTTGAACAAGTCAGATGTGGCTAGGACTCAGTGCTGTTCACTACGTTCTGTGGATTTCATCAGATAAGTATCTTTTACTGCAGGAAGCTTTGCTCTATTATTCTTTCAACTAATGTATATTCGGATGTAGTAGGGTGTGTTTAGTTTTACAGTTCTAGTTCTAATTCGCGTTGTCTCAGTTTTTCTCTATCAGGCAATTCCTGTCCTTTCTATCTCCCTCCTTGTACCAAAAAAAAGCTCCTCCTCATTCTTAATTAGTTATTTTTTTTTCCTGGTGTGCATATAATGGCTAGTATACAGAGTAAAGCTTTTGAAGCTCGAATAGTTTTTCTGCTATTGCTGCTGTTGTTGATTATTGTCTCCTGATTCTAGTCATGTTAGACAAGACACCAGGATTCAATAAATATTAGGTCTGCGGGCACAAACTTTCTCCTCAGAACCCTCACTCCAAATGTGTTTATTGGTTACAGTTATTGCACTTGGAGGTGGAGTGCAATATCTGCTCCAAATTTACACCACAGGCCTTTCTGGACTACAGGTCCGAGATTATTCTTAAAAGCCTCCTCTCTGCCTCCACAGGAGAACTGGACATTTTTCAGTCCAATTCTCCAGTTTTGAAGAAGTCATTGGAGAGACGATCTGACAAATAAAAAAGAGAAAAGCCAATGGAAAAGGACAGAGTGTGAAATAGTAGTAAAGATAAGGATAAGTCAAATGAAGGAAATTCTTAGGAAGCAATCCCTAAATGGATGAAACGGGATTAAGAACTGCTTCTATTTGGAACTTCCTTTTTTTCGAAAGTGTATGTAATTTTGTGCATTTCCTGTGGAGTTAACAGGTGACCGAGGGTTTTGAAAAATGTGTTATGGGTGCAAAAAGAGATAAGAAGAAACAACTATATACAAGATCGGCCCACTAAACATTAGTGTGTACATGTACATAGTAGCATGATGGAAGCATGTATTCCATAGAAATGTCATGTATAATTTGTGGGAGTAACGACTTTCTATCAGTATAGCTGCTTTGTCAGTATGAACATGGAATATAAGTGACATTACAGGTATAGACAAAAAAGGCAAGGAGGCTTGATTTACATTACTTGTAGGGTGCAAACAGCAACTTTACATAAGATGTATTTAGATAAAAATGAGCAAGTGAATTTGACAAAAAATGATTTTGAGGGGACATTCAGGGGAATATTAGGAATAAAGGCAAAGGGGAATAGTACTGATTGTGAGAGAGATCCCAGTAGTGACAGAACAGGAAAAAGGGATAACAATTGACTACTGTTACGGAACTTTAAAAAAAATTTTTTTGAGCTTTCAGCAGGGACTATTGTTTACGGGTAGGAACAGAGAATGAATCAGGGGGACTAAAATGAAAACAATAACAAAACATTCTGGATTTCTAAAGAAATATGTGCAAATATTTATGTAAAATGTCAAACCAGAAGCAGGAAGTCAGAATTTGCATATTATTCCCCAATATAGAACAACTGGGCTGGACTGAATAGAAAAAAAAGTTATGTACTCAACTTAATGTTCCATGTTGGTAGTCCATCTCACCCTTCATTTTTACATATGGGTTCGGAGCCGACCCTCGGCTCCGACTCGGTCGATTTACAAGCTCGAAGACTTCTGGCTGGCTCGTGGCTAAGCAGGTATCCCATAGTGCACCAGTACAAACTCCAGATCTTGTTTGCTGCTCACTAGAAGAAATAACCATACCAGACAAACCAATACTAAAGGGTCTCCAACCAAAGATAACCAAATTATTATTATCTCCAGATCTTCCAGGATGGAGGCAGGAGGGCGGGTTGGTAAAAATGAAGAGTGAGATGGACTACCAACATGGAATGTTATGGTGAGTGCATAACTTCTTTACGTTGTGTAGTCCAATCTCACCTTCATTTTTACATATGGGACAGCGTCCCTAGTGCCTTATTCTTGGGTGGCTCACTGGAAAATACTCCTAAGCACCGTGGAGCCAAAGGATGCTCTACCCCTGGAAGCTAAATCCAATTTGTAATGTGTAATAAAAGTGTGAGGGGTAGCCCACATAGCTGCTGCACAAATATTATCAAGTGGGACCCTGGCTTGAAAGGGTGCAGAGGTAGACAGTGACCTGGTAGAATGAGCCTTGATCCTGCAGTGTAAAGGTCTGCCCTCCAAACTGTAGATAAAGGCTATGCAACTGGAAATCCAGTTAGATAGTGTCACTTTAGAAACTGGTAAGCCCAAACTGAAGTCAGAAAAGGAGATGATGAATAGTTGATCTGATTTCCTAAATTCCTTGGTCTGCTGTAAATAAAAATGTAGTTGTCTATGAACATCCAGCTGATGAAAACGGTATTCAGCTACATTACAGTGATTAGGGAAGAAAACTGGAAGTTCTATGGATTGATTTAAGGTAGTAGGGGAACAAACTTTGCGGATAAAGGAGGGATTAGTACACAGTGACACCCTGTCTTTGTGAAAGATCAAATAAGGTGGCTTAACAGACAAGGCTTGCAGCTCCGATACCTGTCTAGCTGACATAATAGTTACCAAAAACAAAGTCTTCCAAGACAAAAATTTCAATGAAGATGAGTGGGAAGGTTCAAACAGTGGAGAAGTCAGTTTGGACAACACAAATTTTAAATCCCAAGAAGCCACAGGTTCTTGCAGCGGTGGTCTCAATACATAGCTTATGAGACATTAAATTGGTATCCAGAAACCCTAAGTGAAAATGAGAAATTGCCACCAACTGGACTCTGATAATGGCAGAGGCAGATCCTGGAAAAGGTCGGAGAGAAATTCCAAAATCACAGGGATACAAGCAGTGTAGGGATCTACATTCATTTTCTGTGCCCAAATAGAAAATCTTTTCCATTTACTGCCATAAAGCCTCCTAGTTGAAGGTTTATGGGTAGGACATAAGAATATGTGATACCGAGGATGATACATCATGACGCCTGACTAGGGATGGAACTGGAGCAGCCACGCTGTCAATTTGAGGGTGTGGATTGAGGGATGCAATGAACCTGACATGCGAGTCAACAGATCTGGAGCTGGGTCCAGGATCCAAGGATCGTCCAAGAGAAGAGGCTCGAGGAAGGAGAACCAAACCTGACGGAGCAATGAGGATCAACTTGCTTCCCAGCTGACTGGCTTTCTGAATCATTTTGGAAATGAGAGGAAATGGAGGAAAGGCATACAGAAGTCCCATGGGCCAATCGTGAGCCAGAGCGTCTCTGGGTGTCTTCCCCAGAGGGGGAATGAGGGGAAAATAGCTGCTGCATTTGGCATTGACTGGACTAGCAAAAAGGTCGCAGCAAGGCTGTCCCCATTTTCGGAAAAATGTTCTGCTGTTTCCTGTTTCAGAGACCACTCGTGAGGCAGTAGAATCGCCCAGCTGAGCTTGTTGGCTATCACGTTGGTCGCCCCTGGAATGTGCGTTGCAACCAGAAAGCACTGGAAAGAAATCGCCCATTCCCAAACTCGCATGGCCTCTTGACAGAGTGGGTAAGATCTGGTACTGCCCTGTTTGTTGATATACCAAACAACCGACATGCTGTCTGATTGTATCGCAATAGTCCCTAGAGGAAGAAGGGCTTGAAGTGCTTGCAACGCCAGGAGCACCGCCCTCATCTCCAGAACACTGATATGTAGGTGAGCCTTGTGTTCTTGCCATGTGCCTTGGACAGTCCTGCCGAGATAATGCCCCCCTACCCGATCTGGGAGGCATCTGTGGTCACAGTGGCAATGGGTTGGGCAGGAACAAAGGGGGCGCGCCCATGATCAACTGGTTGGGAGCTATCCACCAAAGAAGGTCCTTCTTGCATGATTCCGTCAGCAGGAAAGGATGACTCAGAGGAAGATATTGGAAGGACCACTGGGAAGACAGAAGCCACTGGTGAATTCTCATGTGCAACCTGGCTAATGGTACTAATAGAATGGTGGAAGCCATAGTCCCGAGGAGCTGAAGAACCCACTTTGCTTTGACCTTCCACAATGGCAGAAAACGTTGAATTTGAGAGATTAAGTTTTGTGCCATTTCGGCGGGGAGACGAACTGTCATGTTCACTGTGTCTACCTCTGCGCCTATAAAAATCACAGAATGAGAGGGCAATAATGCAGATTTTTCCCAATTTATGGAGATCCCTAACTGAGCACAAAGTTGAATAGTGGCGTCCCTGTTTTGGAGGAGTAGATGCCTGGTGAAATACGGAAACACCTGGAATCCCCGATGTCTCAGGTGAGCTGTCACTACTGCCATGCATTTGGTGAACACCCTGGGGGTTCTGGTGAGACCAAAGGGCAGAGCACAAAAGTGATAAGTGACTGGCTCCCAGCCGGAAGCATAGATGGCTCCTGGACGCCTTGTCCATTTTTATATGGTAGTAGGCGTCTTGGAGATCTAGAAAGCACATCCAATAGTCTTTCGCTAACAACGGGAGTATTGACTGCAGTGTTACCATCCGAAATTGGTCCTTCAAGGATTTGTTTAATCTGCTGAGGTCCAATATTGGCCTCTAATCTCCTGTTCATTTTGGTACTAAAAAGAACCTGGAGTAAGTTCCAGATCCTATCTGGTCTGCTGGGATGGACTGGATGACTCTTTTTAAGAGCAACTTGTTGATCTCCACAGTTGCCTGATCCCTGTGACTGGGTGGTACATCTGGGATGCTCTTGGGAACAAATGGTGGAAGGGAAAAAAGTATGATACAGCCTCTGGTAACAACTCTTTGTATCCAGAAGCCTGGCTAAATATCACTAAAGACAAGTGGGTACAAAGAAATGTGACCCCCGACCAGCCCCAGAGAAACGCAGTCGGGCTCCACATCAGGAGCGCTGATAAGGTCGTCCCCGAAAGGAATCACGGCCTTGCTGGTATTGCAGGCCACCCTGCCTCTAGGGCGACGTCTCCCATTTCCTCCTCCTCCTCTGCCTCTGAAGGAGGGTTCACCCTGTGTGTCCGGAAAGACCCTCTGGGACTTTTTGAACCACATTTTACCGCCCCTTTGACCTTTGGAGTATGGTCGAGAGGGAAAAGTAAAACATACTCCCACGGCAGAAAGCGTCTTTCCTTCTTGCTCAAACCGAGTGAAACCAGAAAGGCTCATCCAGACTCTGCTACACTTTGCTGTGAAGGAAAGGTTAGTTTGCTGTTATTTTTTGTATTTCTGTATTGCCTTTCTATATTTTGAATACTGTAGTTTGTTTTCTTTACCTTGTGTTTTGCTTGCATTCTGTTTAACAGCATATTAAAACTTCAAAAGAGACCACAGCTCTCTCTGTTCTGAGTCAGGCAGAATTTTTTCCCTCCCTCCCACCCATTTAAGTTGTCTTGTTAAATACCACTGTCTTTCTAGTTGCCCGCCTCTTATGTTAATCTGACCATATATCTCATTTCTCTCTACTTTCACTGGCTTATGTGAGTAATCACAAAACCATCACTTTTGAAATCCCACCCTTCAATTATTTAAATTTATTGGCCATCCTACAGTATTTCATAGTACCAAAATACAAAAGTAACCACCCCTTTCAGTCCATCTTGCTGTTTTAAAAATAGTAACTCTCCACTAAACCTTAACTTTTTAAACAGGTAAAACTCAAGTTACCTACTTTCATATCTAACTTCTCTAGTGCACACTGCAGAGTGCATTCTTTTCAATCTTACCTTTAAGCATCCCTGTTACTAGCACTTTCTCTAATACCTAAAAGATCATCTCTACTTGACTCCAAGTAGACTTTTCTCTATCTGTTAAACCTAGCACTTGCTCCTACAGTACTTATTACCTTGATACGGCACTCTTATAGATAGCACCCCAAAAGGCAAACCCCCATTTCTCGGTCACTCCGTCCCCGGAATCTCTTTTAAAGTTTTTTGTCTAGTCCTTCTAGCATGTCGAGGGATCAGTTGCTAGTGTCCTCTCCTGCTCAGCTGGTGAACCTGGGAATATTGAGGCAATGTTACAATTGCCTCATGTACACAGACAACCCTCTCCTCCTCCCACAAAACACAAATACATGCGAGAGATGCAACTATACGGCCAAACTGGAGGCTGAGCTCTCTCAACATAGGACTGGCAAGACCAGTCAGGAGGAGAAGGTTACCACACACACTATAGACCCAGTCTCACATAGTACCATCACAACCTCAAATCATACACATAAACACACAAAGACATACTCGGCTCTGATCAAAATCTACCAAAACAGCAGAGGCCACCAAAGCAGACACCCAAACAACCACCACCTCAGAACACAACACCTGCAACACATAGACCTCACAGTCAGAGTGTCAAACAGTCACAGCCCTTAAGGCCAAACACAATGCCAGACACACTAGTCATTGGTGACTCCATAGTCAGACACACTGACGTCCCGCTCACCAGACTGAGTAAGGAGAAGGTCACAGTAAGCTGCCTGTCGGGCGCTAGAATCCGCCACATAACGCAAGCACTCAGGTCTCTCAACAGCAGGTACAAATATGACTCAGTCATTGTCCACGCTGGTGTAAACGACCTGAGACGTACCTCCTTGGACTACATGAAAAGAGACATTGAGGAGCTCTCTGATTATGTAGCCCAGGCAGGTATGACCCTGACCTTGAGCAGTATCCTACCTTCACCAAGAATGATGCCACAATACAGAGATAAGATGATCAGCTTTAACAATTGGCTTAAACTCTGGTGTCATTCAAAGGGGATCCAATGTCTGTCTGCCTGGGATGACATGCTGGACAAGCCACGCTGCTTCAAGGGACGGCTTGCACCTGTCACCCTGGGATTCCGGATATTGGCAAAGGCTCTTGCCACCCCATAGTGCCTTTTTAGGCAAGGCTCAAATTCTAAACCTACCACCCTAGAACACAAAAAGGAAAAAACTAAGGGTAATGCTGCTCAATGCCAGAAGTCTAAATCTCAAAATGCACGCACTCGAGGCCCTTCTCAGTATGGAGAACATTGATGTCTGTGCAGTGACAGAAACCTGGTTCAAGGCTCCTGAGAGCACCCCAGCACTATCAGGTTTTACCTCTTATCATGCGTTCCGGCCCCAAAATCCGGACAATACCAAGAAAGGAGGGGGGGGTATCTATATTCATCAAAGACACCCACACCTCAAGACTGGTGGCAACGCACGATGCATCGGAGACCATCCAGGTGCAGTTAACCATAGGCAAGACTGCTCTGCAAATTGTAGCATGTTACAGGCCACCCTCACAAACTCAGGAACCGCACATGGCCTTCCTGAAAACACTAGAGGGGATAAATGTATCACCAAACACCATCATACTAGGTGACTTCAATTACCCTAATATAGACTGGGAACACTACTCAAGCCCAAACACCCTAGCCCAAAAGTTCCTGGAATTCATAAACTCAAATGCCATGGAACAACTAGTCACCATCCCCACAAGAGGAGAAAACATACTTGATCTCATCATCACGAACATGGGAGCACAATGTTCAACACCGGAAGTATACCCCTCACTGGTGAGATCAGATCACAAACTAATCTCGCTGGAGGTCCTCATCCCACCCCACCTGAAATAAAAAGACCACAGTAAAGAACTTCTCGAAGCCGACTTCACACTTCTAAAGACTAGTGTGGTCTCCTTTAAGGCCCCGAGCCGACGGAAAACAGTACTCAAGCCGCTGAATCACTTACAAATGCCTTCTACCAGCACCTGCAGGACTGCATGGATAAGGCAATCCCAAGCAAAACAAAGACTCTTTGTACCAAAGGCAAGCGTCCACTCTGGTGGACCCCAGCCATAAACAAACTCTACAACAAAAGGAGGAAGCTACTACAAGATAGAGCAAAATCCTTAAAAGGTAAGACACCCTTGATCACTATAAGTAAAAACTAAGAGCTCTCATAAAATCATCCAAAGCAAATTTTGAGAGAAAAATAGCTAAAGACTCAAAAGACAATCATAAGGCCTTCTTTAGCTATGTTAGAAACCTGGGAGGAAACTCCCAGATATGCTCAGAACTAGTTCAAAATGATGTGAAGATTACTGATCCTACAGACATTGCCAACATACTGGCTGACAGGTTCAGTGCAAACTTTTCCCTCCCCAAAAGGAGAGCTCTCTTTACCAAGCGATTGCAGCCCCCCAAACATCTCCAACGCCCAAGTGAGAACTGCTCTCTCCAAAGCAAAAAACACAGCATCCATGGGACCTGATGGTGTCCCCGGCTGTGTGCTCCACGAACTCAACGAGGAATTAAACCCACAGCTAGGACAGCTGTTTAATCATAGTCTTACCTCTGGATACGTACCCAGGAGTGGCGCACTGCAACTGTGGTCCCACTTCACAAAGGCGGTGCCTCCACCAACCCTGGAAATTACCGCCCATTAGCTTGACAAGCCTTATCTGCAAAGCCATGGAGAGGATCATAATGGACCTCATAAATAAAGACATAGGGAATTTGCAGACTTTGGATCCATCCCAGTTTGGCTTTGTCAAAGGCAGATCATGCCTTCTAAACTTGGTTGACTTTTTCGAAACAGTCACCAAAGCCATTGATGAGGGAAAGGCAGTCCATACAGCCTACCTCGATCTGGCGAAGGCCTTTGATACAATACCCCACTCGGGTATCATTGAAAAACTCATCAGCTTAAATGTTAACCCATACACCACAAGATGGGTTGCAAACTGGCTGAGTGACAGAACCCACAGGGTCAGAGTTGCTGGCGCCATGTCAGACTCAAAGCCTGTCACAAGTGGTGTACCACAGGGCTCAGTCCTGGGCCCACTCTTGTTTGGCATCTACTTTTCCAAGTACAAGCAAACACAGGAGGGTTATGGCTGACAAAGTTTGCAGATGACTGCAAACTGGGCCATAGTAGAAAACACATCTGACACAGATATCCTTCAGAAGGGTCTCACAGAAACGGATAACTGGTGCCAGAGCCATGGCCTAAAGTTAAATGCCAAAAATGCATAGTCATACCCTTCGGGAAAAACAAGGTTACCCCTAGCTACCAAATAGGTGGCAATCCACTGAGTACAGAAGAAGTTATCAGGGACCTGGGGACCCAGGTTGATAGTAGTCTGTCATTCGACACCCATGTAGCTAAAGTAGTTAGGAAGACCTTCTACATTGCCCACCTTATCATGAAGGGATTCTCATCTAGATCAAGGGAGGTCATAGTCTCCCTATACTCATCACTCATCAGACCAATGATTGAGTACAATGCCCCATTCGAATGTATCTGACCCGACACTTGCAGCAGCTGGAGAGGCCACAAAAGTTCCTCACCAAAAGGATAAAGGGTCTCAAACATCTGTCCTATGCTGCCCGACTGAAAGAACTCCAGCTCTATTCAGTCGCCACGCTGCTCAGAGGTGACCTTTGCCTAACATACAAGGCCATGTCAAACCCAGATTTGATGAATATGCTTCACCTCAAAAATCTAGATCCATCAGAGCCACAAGGGCGGGAGACTTAAACCTCGACACGGCTATTAATAGGACGTGCTGGAGGGATAGATTCATCACCCAAAGACTCCCTATGCTGTGGAATAAAATCCCGGTATATGTGAGGCAGAGCACCTCGCTGGCCTTGTTCAAGAGAAATCTTGACCAATGGATGGGAGATCGCAGATATACCCCAGGGATTACCTCAGTGTCACTGCTCAACAGAGGCACAGCAAAATAATGGGTATAGTTCCCCATACTAAAGGGGTGGCGTAAGCCACAAAACTATGGGCTAGGCTTGTAAATGCCCTCGGGCAGATAGCCTAGTATGAACCTATGAACCTATGAACCTATCCTTCACCTTAGAACCAAACAATGAGGAACCATCAAATGGGGTGTTGGTGAAAGCAGACGAACAGTTCCGCAAAATTACACAAGGGCATCCAGGAGTGATGCCTCAGGGCAACTCCTGAACTCGCTGCTCTACTCGCTCCATCAGCGGCATAGGAGATAAGCCGCATGGAGGAATTAACTACAGAAGTTAAGGTGGACAACTGAGCAGAAATCTCGTCAGGGATTCCCTCAGTACATGCACCTTGTATAGAATCTCCTAACTCCTTGAGGAGATCGATCGAAGGGTAAGTGCCGCTGAACTAAAGATACACTTCCCAAATTTGTCCATCTATCGAGAATCCTTGTTTGGAGGATGAGCAGAGGAAGAAGTCTCCGCCAGGTCCTTCTTTGTAGCCGACGCCACCACCATGGCATCTACGGAAACGCCCTTAGACAAAAACTCTTTACCAAGAGGGACAGACAGAAACTTATTAGGTCTCCTGGGGAATGGGCTCCAAGGTATCAGTAGTATCCCACACCTTTTGACTAACTAGATCCATCAGTTCGTCAAAAGGTGGAGACACCCAAGAGGCAGAAGGTTGAGACCCGAAAGCCTTCAGGTACATCGACTCATCAGAAAGGTTGACAGTGGGCCAGTCGCACCTCTGCTTAAGGATCTCCAGGATGTCCACAAAGGAGACATCACAGGACAACTTGGGGGACCCTTGCGACTCCTTGAGGTCAGTGCCCGATGTCAAGGACTCATCCTGGGAGTCAACATGCTTCCTTTTACATAACCTCTTCCGGGGAGGCTCCTCGAAAAGACATTCTAGGGAGGCCTCGGAAGAGTGGGGGCCACCAGCCGATGGCTCCTGAGGCTGAGGGTCTCTGCTGTCTCCGAGAGAGTAGGGGCTTAGACGAAAGTGTGTACTCTCGGGAGAAGAGTGCTGGTACCACTGGTAGAAGCTGGAGAATGAGACAGCACGCTCTTCATCATCTCAAACGCCGACCTCTCCGGCTCCGAAGACCTACTCCGCTCCGAAGAGACAAAGGTTGCCGTCGGAGCCAGCGCCGTCGACTCTGAGGTGGATGCAGGGTCCAAGCTCAACCTGGCCGACGCACCGAGAAGAAGGCTCGGAACTGAAGATCGATGCCAACCCTCCCCATCGGCGCTGACAGGAGAGCTTCGGCCCCTAAACATGACAGACGGCACCGAGCGTGTCGGAGCCGAACCCCGCTCCAAAGCAGCGACAAAGGGAGCTGGAACTGTTAGTTCCTCCACCAAGCACTCCGGCTCCGAAGGGCCAACATGGCTCGGAGGAGGAATAGCAGACAAGGGCAAAGTTGGATCAAGTGGCTCCGGAGCCGACTGGGTCGGAGCCAACAACAATTTTGGTAAAGCAGACGACTTCAAGAGTCTCAACACTACCCTCTCAACATCTTCTTCCGAAAAGCTCCTGGAAAACCTGGAAGACATGGTAGGGGATCTTGACCTAGGGGGCACTAGAGACTTCAGTAACATGGAAACCTGTAGGGCACGACAAACGGGCTCCGAGTAGCAAATTCAACTGCTGATTCAATCGGTTCAGAGGTCGGCTCCGAAACACTTGGAACAGACTGACACCATAATGGTGCTCTCCTTCGGCTCCGAAGGCTGGGGAGTCAAGGAGGCAGATTTTGACTGTTTAGGAGACGGCTCCAAGACACCAGCCGGTGCCGGAGAAGGTCTTTTTGAAGATTTAGATTTGCCAGACTTGGAAGAAGCTGAAGAACTGGATAGAACTTCCTCAAAGGATGTTTTTAGTAGACCCTTGAGTATAAGCTTGTTCTTTTTCTCCTGTAACACCCTAGGAGAGAAAGCATGGCAGAACAAGCACGATTCCTGCAAGTGTATGGCCCCTAAACAGTAAACACAGCTACTGTGGCCATCCATTAAAAGACATCTTTTGGGAGCATTTCATGCACTTCTTAAAACCCGAAGGTTTGTGCTCCTTACTCACTTTAGACATTCCACACACATGCAACACCCAGGAAAGGAAGAAGGGGAGAGGACTAGGTCCTCTAACTAAAACGGGCCTAGCCCTACAGAAGGAAGTATCACAACGACTAGGTCTTTTAACTTAAACGGGCCTAGCCCGGTGGAACAGAAAGCTAGGTCTTCTAATTTAAACAGACCAGAAAAGGGAAAAACGCACGCACACAGAAGCTATAATGATTCTATTTAGTAAAAATTTAATAATAATAACTATCGTACTAGGGAAGGAAACTCCAACCCTAAGTAATTAACAAGCGGATCCCCGCCAAAAATACAATCGCTGAAGAAACTAAGCTGTCAAATGGGACCCAATAACGGTCAGAAATAAAAGGAGCCCCTGTTAACTACCAGCGGAAAACCGCCGAAAACCAACACTCTACCTGATATAGAAAAAAACAAGGCACAACGGCGCCTACAAGGAACTCTAAACTGGCACACAGGATACCAGACTAACAACAAGTTTAAACTAAGATTGCACCAAAAGGGCAAACAACACAACTGCCTAGGATAATAGCAACCCTAACAACACAATATTAACTCTAATACTATATTATGTAAATAGAAAGAATTTGACACTTAGCCAGAGCCAAGAGAAGCATGACCGAACTCATCGACGCGGCCAACGAGATCTGGGGTTTGTACTGGTGCACTATGGGGTACCTGCCACAAGCCAACCATTAGTCTTCGAGGTTGTAAACTGGCCGATCCTCGGCTCCGACCCCATATGTAAAAATGAAGGTGAGATTGGACAACATCTTACATTTAACAAGGACACACATTTAATTGAAAGCTTTGGGACCCATCCAATAACTGTTAGATTGTGCACCAATAAAATCTAACAAAAATGCAGGGTGATGATATAAAAATGACTCTTGCACTTTCTTACATTTTTTGTTAAAAGAAAAGGAATTCAAGAAATGGGTAGTGGGTGTGATCTGAGAGTTATTAGGGAAGGTAGAGCTTGCTTCAGAAGGGAAAAGCTAGTGAGTGGAGTAAAATGAAAATAGACTTTAAAGCACTTAAGACAGAAAGAGATATGTCAGAGAAGTAATGGGACTCATTTAGAGGGGTTGCCAAAAGTTAAAGCATTGCAAAGCAGGAACTTCAGAACAAGATGAGAAGCAACAGCAGAATGTTAAAGGAAAAATAAGGGCATACGTGGATAACATGTACACGTTTAGAAAGGTTTTCTGTTGAACTATTTCTTGATTACAACTCTAGAGCACAAAAAATATTAGTACAACTGCTTAGGTAACATGAAGTAAAAAGAGTTGCAGCCAGACTTAGGGAGTCTATGACAAGAAAAATAGCCAGAGTTCCTAATAGAGGTATTAGAGATATGTTGGAATTTTATGAAAATCTGTACGAAGCAGAAGAATAAGGAAATCAAGAAAAGACACAGATGGAAATATTTACAGAAAATGTACTTATGTCAACGTTAGAGGAAAATGAGGCATAACACTTATAGCTAAGGCGTGAAGATATGAAATAAAAAAAATAGTAATTGCATAATCAATAGAAAATTATATAGGAATGTATAGTATTCCTGTATAAATTTTGACATTACGAGAGAAAAGTGTGACAAAGATCTGGAAGGCTTTGTTCAATAATAATTTAAAAGGGAGGGAAGTAACGGACTCTTGGAAGAAAGCAGTGCTGGAATTACTAAAAGATGGCAAAGACCCTTAAGATCTGGCTTTGTATGTATGACATTTATTGTACATATAACATTTGATTGGGTCAGCTGGGACTGCATGGAGACAGTAATGGTAGCATTTACATTTCCTGATGGAATTTTATATACAGATTTCAAATACATTTATCAACTGGAGGAGAAGTTGTGGACAACAGTTAGTAAAGAGCTGAAGAAATTTATTTTTGGAAGGGAAGAGGCCAAGAGTTAAGAGGGAAGAACTGATTTTCCCACAGAATGAGCAACTTTATAGTTACCTTATTTGACGAGAGTACTTTAAAGATACGCAGTTAAGGTTCATACATATAACACAGACAGAAGGTTATAAGTCAAAGTGAAGAAGGATAATGATGGATTTCACAAGATACAGAGAAGTCCTTAAGGACAGTAGTAACAATCATTCAGAATATTATATTCATAAAGTGGCAGAAAGTACTCTAAGAGCTAAGCCAGTGCAGGAATGGAGATTGGAGATTTGAGCAACATGAATGTCTGAATGTAAGGATACAGAACATAGGTGAGAGGAGACAGAACATACAGGAGGAAATTAGCAAAAGAACCAAGGTATGGGGGAATAAATAACACAGCAGAGAAAGGCAACACAGTGGGATAAGGCTAAACCTTCACTGTCAAGAACTGACAACAGAATACAGACAAACAGAAAGGCAAAAGGGAGTGTTAGGTAAAAGAGTAGCTTTGGTAGAGTTTTTAGCACAGTCTAGAACAGACAATTATGTTAAAAAGAGATAACTGCCAGGTAATATACAATACTGGATAATAACTATAAGAATCAATCAGAAGGGGTTAGAAAAGACTCCATGATAACGAAGAAGCATTCAGAAGATGCTAGAAAAAACTGGAAGGAGAAAACACAAAGATAAATTACAAAGGAACAATTAAAAGAAGTTTGTAGGGCTCCCAAGTATGCAAAAAAGCCCAAAGGTTTAGGATTTTTCATGGAAAAGTTTGCATGTTACCTCAGGTAAACAGCAAATGATGGAGATGGGATGGGAAATACAGAGGAAACTGGAAGCATTTTTGGCGGAATGTAAAGACCTGGTAGATGTAAAAAAAAGTCCCTAAAGAGTACACTAACACTACTTTTGGGAGAATAAATAGCAGTAACTAAGGAAATGATTCTTTTTATCAGAGATACAGGATCTGAACTGCCCAAGGCAAATCAGAGTGACTGCTGCTTCAGGATAACTAAGAAACACTTTACAGCATTTGTATAAATAGTAATAAAATACTGTAAGTGAATATCATCAAAATCTAAACCTACAACTGTAATGGAAGTATTCAACACTGTAAAGGAGATAAAAGAATTGGAGGTGGGATCTTAAGAAAAGGGAAGGAGCAAATTTAACAGAAATAAATTGAATTCTGGGAACAATACAAGCAGAAGAATTCTCAGGAAGAAAAGGAAGGTTTAGACTAGAGGAAGGTAGGAATTGAACAATTTTTTTAATGTTGGAGTGAATTAAAATCGTTAAAAAGAAAGCATATGAATATATTGTATGATTATAGAAATGGAAACTATTACTACAGTTTTTCTATTAATGTATGCAAAATCATGGTGTAACTTAAAATGTGATGATTTAATAAAGATGTTTTTCAAAATGCAGTGATTTCTCTTAATCAGGCTCAGAAACAAAAATCACAATTTTTACAGAACATCCTTAAGCAGTTTACTGGTAATCTTGGAAAAAAAATCATCACAGCAATATTAAAACTTCAACCTTAACCATGCACATTATCTTACACAATGGCAAAGGTGAGTGAACCCACCCTCACATGCTATAGGAAATAACCAAACGTTTATTCAGTCGAACAATATTCAGAGTTCCATTTACAAACAATGGAAAGTCCAAGGTCTTTCCTGCAGTAGCTGGTTCATCCAAGAGTCTTAAGTTCCTTTTTGTAAGTGAAATAAGTTACATCTTTTGAAGTAGCACCACACTGAACCTAACTTTTTTATTGTTTCCAGTTGCCCACTGCAGTCCACACCCTCACCTCAGGGAGGGCAAACGTGCTCAAAGCATACACACATTTATACACGTACACATACTTACATACTGATAAATGTATCCTGAGTGCAGTCAGATATGAATTCACATGTGGAAAAGCCAATGGTAAGCTCTGACTGTGCAACAGAAAAATCTTACTACTTCAAGAGACCCACTGCGCCAGCTTTTTATATACTTCACACAGTAGCTTTTATTCACATTTGCCGCCTTTTTCTAAAAGATGGCGTACAGACTTGTTGAGACCCATGAAATAATTCAAGCATTAAAATAAGATCTACCAGTGATGTGTTAACACAGAAAGAACTGAACACTTGGGTTTGTCCTGCGTTACTGCTCATAATGACTTGGCTGACTGCACCTCCTGCAATGGGTGAATGCAGATCTCATCTATAAGCTCTTTCCTTGCAATACATGAATGCAGACAGTACATCTACATGCCCTGTTACATGGATAAATGACCTTCTGTGAGTGCATTTACAAGTCACAACTGTAATTAACTATTATAAAGAAATGACCATTTCAGTGAACATAAGTCCATTAGCATAGTTGACTTCAGGGTCAGTGCTTTAAGAGTGTCAGGATGAATCACTCTTGCAAGCAACTCTTTTAATGCAGTAGAATCTTATATGGCAGAATGCAGTACTTATGACTTTGTACTTAAGACAAAATCATGGTATCATAGTTCCACCTTTGTTTCAGCTGGACACAAGCATTCGGGAAATATTCTCCATACACACACACACAGACAGAGACACACACATGCCATGGAATATATGACACCCAGCCAAATAAATAATCAACCAATAAAATAGGTATTGGCTCCTATGATGTAGAAAATAAGCTGTTGCATAAGCTCACATTCCAACATCATCTGAGAAGCACACACAACTATAAAGGAAAGTAGCTGAGTGTTTATCATGACAAATGAAACAAAGGTGGAACTATGAGACCAGGATTCATTAAGTACAACGTCATACGTATTCTGTTCTACTATACAAGACTCTACTGCATTAAAAAAGGACTGCTTGTAAGAGCGATTAATCCTGACAATCTTGGGAAAGCACCAACATTGTAGTCAACAATGCTATTGAACTTGCGTTTCGCTGAAATGGTCATTTCTCCTACAACACAAACTATACAGTACAGAATTACACCCGCTGCATGTTTCTTCTGTAACTTACCAGTCGTCTTGTTGTTGTACATCTTTGTCCAGCAGTGCCCACTGCAGCAAACACAACAGAGGGAATCACAAGGCTCAGGTCAGCATCCTCAAATACTGAAAAAGAGCAACTTCACTGATTAAATATAATTAGCAAACCCATGATATATATTGTAGTAACATAGTGACTACATCAATAATTACGTCTGTAGAACCTGTGACCTCACCTCCAAAATTTTCTGTGACCCAGTATAAATGCCTTCTACTCCCTTTCATGTAGTGCAAAATTACAATATACTGAGCGTCTCAATCTAAACCCTGAAGCAGATATGTATATCAAGATTTTTAAGAAGGGTATTGCATCTCCAGTTTTCTTTCTTGACTGCTGTGCCAAACTACTGCTTAAATATATTAAAATGCATAATCAGTAAAGTGATTATCTCAGACAGGGTTAGATGACAGCTCCAAGAAAGGTCCCCTGCAAAGGGTGAATTCTATCTTGGACATTAAAATTATGTTTAGTTACATGGGCATTCCTCCCATAATGAAACATAAGAGCATGATCAAAAATAATAATAATACTCCAGTACTGGCAAAAGCACAAAACTGAACATCAAAAACAATAAAAATGTTTGCCTGCTGGTGTTACTAATACAAAACCAAAAAATAATAATCATCTGAAATAGTTCAAAGAACTAAACTCACAGTGGTCAATATTTAACATGGATAATTTCTTTTAGGTGACGCAGGTTAATTTATTGTATGTTTTTCTTCTGAAATTTAAATAAAACATTTATCTCAGGGTTTTATTGTTGGATTTATGCCTTTTGGTCTATGTACTACTTCTGGAACACCATCTATTAATGTACATGGCACACTGCTAACACAAGTATTTTTTGTTTATTATAAACCATAGTCAGACAATAAGTTCAAAACTTCCTGTTTCCAAGATATTCTTATTCCTGAAATCCCTGCTAATCTCCGTCCACTCTCTGCTCCTACTATTCCTGATCCAGTTATTATATCTTTATTTAGCAAATCACATCACCATAAAGGGTTGGATTCCTTTGAGGATTTTCTTAAGTCTGAAAGCCCGAAGACAAATTTAAACTGTAGCCATCGTACAGTATATAGTCCTAGAAAATTTTAAGCATACTTTTCCCACGTCATAAAATTGCCCAAGGCAAAAATTGGTTTTCAACCACAAAGTGGTCCTACAGTGAGGATTTCCCAATCCTTCCACTAATGAAAAACAGGTGGCATCAATTCTCCCCAACTGCTGATAAAGCACAACCCACAAGCATCTAATATGAGAACTCTCCATGTACGCCAGTTGGCCAGCTTAGATGACATCACATTTTGTCAGTTGGTATTAGAAATATTTTCATTCTTATCATACAGTACATCTACATTCACATATTCTCACCTGAAACCATACCATTGTGCTGTAACAATCAAGACGCACCAGAAGGAATTACATAAGTCAGACAGACAATACAAAGAACTACACAGATGAACAGAATACTACAAAATTATTATATTGGTTAACAGTGCCAGGTCCTGTGCAGAGTTTTATACACTTTTTTAAATGAATAAAAACAACAAAGGACAAATAATTATTTTCAGGAAGATCCAGATGCTCCCATTTACTCAGGCCTACCCTGAATCATGCATTGCATAACAGAGACACAAGAAACAAACCCATGACCACTACATGGCTCAAGAGTAGTTCAAAAGCTCAAATCTCTCTCAGTCTGGTGGTCCCCTGCCATTAATAAACTCAACAACAGAAGGAAGAAACTGTTGTAGAAAAAGGTGAAGCCCCAAGACTGGAAAAACTCCCTTATTAGCCTCAACAAAAAGTTGAGATGCCTCATCAAAACCTATAAAGCCAGCTATGAAGGCAGAATTGCAGCAGACACTAAAAACAACCACAAAGCTTTCTATAGTTATATCAAGAATCGCCATGGCAACACCCAGGTCTGCTCTGAGTTACTGCACAATGGTATTTCCTATACTGAGCCAACAGATATTGCCAACATACTGGCCAACAGATTCAGTGCCAACTTTACCCTTCTCTGCCCCCTAATGGACCAATCACAATCTTGGAGAAATGCCAGGCACCCAGCATTACTGCAGCACAGGTTAAAGCTGCATTGTCCAAGGCCAAGAATACAGCTTCCATGGGACCAGACAACATCCTTGTAAAAAAATCGCTGTTCTGACAGTTCGGTTTTGTAAGCTTTTGCTTACATGGGGTCGATTAATCACCGTTCGCTAACATAAGCGTTTGGTGATCTAATATATACCTAAAAGATCATATACCTAAAGAAAAAACTGCAAAATACGCAAGTTTTCCTGTCAAAACATTCAAATCATGCTGTTAAATCAACAGGCGTAAAGTAAAAACAGAAGCATATACAAAATTTCTTTGGAAGAAAAAAAAAAAAAAAAAAAACAGTCAAAGCAGCAGAATACACTATTCAAGCACAAATGGAAAAAGCAGAGGAAGGAAATACAAACCCAAAAAGATTTCTTATCTGAGCTCAGCAGCTGAAATATCTTCTCAGTGATCATTCTCTTGCTGTGGCACTAGAAAACTGAAAGGACCCTGTCTCTGGCTTGGAAAGGCAGACCATGGACTCTCAGGTGATTGGTCCATCACACCCACAGACAGCCAGAGGTTGAAGCTCTGAGCTTTGGTAGACCTACCAGAATTAGGGTAGCAGGGCACTACTACCCATATGCCTATAAGACAGTGTATTTGCTGAAAATAATGGGGTGATTATTCACTAAAAGGCTTAACTGCATTAATAGCAGCCATCATACGCCATAAAAAAGTCACAAACATGCTATCAGTCCATGCTTTACACAATAGTCCAGCCAAAATAAACTGCCTGAGCTCCCATAAACTAAGTTTGATACAATACCAACCAATGAAACACACGGCTCTATATAAACTGCCCCATGGAAAATAGTCCCACAAAACAAAAGCAGGAATATTTCAAAATATAAAGCAAGTCTAAGAATGGTACATCTCAAAACTTTGACTGTAGCTATTTTACAAGCCTAAAGGGAAATACAGATAATGTTTATCTCAGATCATAAGACAGGTAATTCAAGATGTTCAATATGTTGATTTTTATTTAATATCTTTTTACTCCAATTCTAGAACAAACAACTTTCACATTGATCTTCAGCCTATTCTGTTTCCCATACTGGGTTATCCCAAACAATGAGAGAGAAGATGACTGGAGGTGGCATTACGCAGGCCCGCACCTGCACATACTGTTGCAGGTTATCACGGCACTTCTAGTAGTTCTTACTTCAAACCTGGGGGCTAACACTGGCATACATATCAATTCATGAGACTGGTACACCTTCCTTGGACACACGTATGCTTCAACTTGCATGCTAAAGAGGGTTACGCTTGGTACTTCCAAAGCCTTATTCGCCAGTTTACTTGTCATTCATTGACTCATGCCACTATTTTCTGGTATTGGCATGGCTCCCAGAACCAGAGGACCCCCCCCCCCCCAATGGGTCAGCCGGCATCAGCTGCTCACTTTACCCAATTGTATTCTAAGCCCTATTCAAACTCAGGACACCTGGGTTGTAGTGAGGGCTCTGTCTACACTATGGAACCAGGCTTTTAAGATAAGAAACATTAAATCATTCACTTGGTTAATTGGTTGTACTTGACCGGTGGAATTTAATAGATGGCATTATATTAGACTGAAATGATTAAGTTAGTTTTATTCTGAAGAAGGCCTTTGTGAAAGCGCTTATTTTTGGATTACTCAGTGGTGTCAGCTTTTTTGTTTTCCATCGTAGTGTTTTGTTTGAAAAATTAAATCATTCTGTAACACCCAAAATACTATTATTCATGGTTGTGAGGGGAACTGGAGCCTTTCCTATCAAGCAGTGGAAGGGAGGCACAGACCCAGTTCTGAACTCAGTGCTAGAACAACACAGTGCGCACACACAGAGCTGCGCACAAAACCACTGTACAAATGCTTATGAGAAGTTATAGGGCTCAGCAATTCACTTAACATATCTGTGGATGTGTGAGAAAATTACTGCAGTAATACTTGGAAACATCAGAACTCAGAATTTAGAGTCAAGTAATGTGGAGACCGAATAGTCAAGACTTGAGTCCTACATATATACTAAGTCTGAAACTGCCATTTCTCAGAATTTTCCCTTTTCTGCAAAGTTGTCGATCTTGGAGTTGGTATATATATATATATATATATATATATATATATATATATATATATATATATATATATATACGTGTGTGTGTGTGTGTGTGTGTATAATATCCAGGGAATTATGGCTAGGCTTGTATAGGCCCTAGGGCCGATAGCCTAGTACCAACCTATGAACCTATATATATATATATATATCTATATCAAGATTATTACTGGCCTCAAACAGATGCCCTACGCAGACCGTCTCAAAAAACTCCAGCTTTACTCCGTCGCATATCGTCTACTCAGAGGCGATCTCTGCCTAACATACAAAGGTATGTCAAACCCAGAGCTGCTGGACATGCTCCACTTAAAGAAATCCCAATCCCTCCGAGCTACACGCTCTAGGGACCTAAACCTTGTCACCACAATAAACAGAACACGCTGGAGGGAAAGATTCCTGTCCCAGAGACTTCCCATACTCTGGAACATACTACCTATCTATATCAAACAAAGCTCCCCTTTAGCACTCTTCAAGAAAAATCATGATGATTGGATGGGAAATATATATATATACATAGATATACATAGATATATATATATATATATATATATATATATATATATATATATATATATATATATATATGTTCTATCGGCCCTAGGGCCTCTACAAGCCTAACCATAACAATTCCAAAATTCCCTGGATATTTCTTCCCTTGACCCCTGTCTAGTAGGTTGACTGACGTGATCCCCGAGGTGAATTTCCCATCTCCCATCAAGTTGTCAAGGTTCCTTTTGAAGAGGGCCAAGGAGGCACTCTGCTTGACATGTATGGGCAGTCTATCCCAGAGTATGGGGAGTCTCTGGGTCAGGAACCTATCCCTCCAGCATGTTTTGTTCATTGTGATGACAAGGTTTAGATCCCTGGAGTGTGTGGCTCTGAGGGATTGGAATGTTTAAGTGGAGCATGTCCAACAGCTCAGGGTTTGACATGGCCTTGTATGTTAAGCAGAGATCACCTGTGAGTAGACAATATGCCAGAGTATAGCTGGAGTTATTTTTAGATGGTCAGTGCAAGGCATCTGCTTTAGGCCTGTAATTCTTTTAGTGAGGTATTTCTGTGGCCTTTCCAGCTGTTGCAGATGTCTTGTGAGGTACATACCAAACAGGGCGTTGTATTCTACAATGGGTCTAATGAGGGATGAGCACAGTGGGACAATGACCTCCTTTTTTCTGGATGAAAAGCCCTTAGAGATGAGGTGTGCCACACAGAAGGATTTCCTGACTATTGTGGCAATGTGGTTATCGAAGGTGAGACCACCATCCACCTGTGTCCCTAAGTCTCTCATCACACTGTGTTTAGTGTACTGCCACCTATGTGGTAATTCATGGGTACATGGTTCTTCCCAAAGAGGATAACTATACATTTCTTGGCATTTAGCTTGAGCCCATGGCTCTGGCAACAAGCATCTGTTTCTGTAAGGCCCTTTTGTAGAATATCAACATTATTTGGGGATTCAATAATGACTCCCATTTTGCAGTCATCTGCGAACTTTGTTAGCCAGAGCCCCTTAGTGTTGGCCTGTACTTCAGAGAAGTAGATGCTAAACAAGAGTGGTCCCAGGATTGAACCCTGAGGTACTCCACTTGTCACCTGTCGGGAAATGGATTTGGAGTCGGCTACTTTGCAGTCTGGGTTTTGTCAGTAAGCCAGTGGGCAACCCATCGAGTGACGTAGGGATTTCTGCCCAGCTTAGTAAGTTTATCTAGGATTCCAGAGTGGGGGATGGTGTCAAATGCCTTGGCGAGGTCCAGATAGGCTGTGTGGACCTCCTTACCCTCGTCCACAGCTCTGGAGATTCGAGTCAATCAGGTTCAGGGGACAAGATCGGTCCTTCACGAGCCCAAACTGGGTGGGGTCCAGTGTTTGAAGGTTGCCAATATCTTTGTTTATAAGTTCCATGATAATGCGTTCCATTGCCCTTGCAGATCAGGCTCATCAGATTGATGGGATGGTAGTTCCCGGGATCCAAGGTGGATCCCCCTTTGTGGAGTGGGATAACTGTAGCTGTGCGCCACTCAGTGGGTATGAAGCCTGAGGTGAGGCTATGATTAAACATGACACTTAGGTGAGTTGCCTGTGTGGGTGTGATTACTGGAATTTGGCAATCGTTTGGTAATGAGATGGCCCCTTTGGGGGTGAGAGGAGGTGTAGTTTGTACTAAATCTATCTGCCAGGATATTGGCAATATCCTTGGGATCAGTATATTTAATGCCACTCTGTTGTAGTTCAGAGAAGATCTGAGCATTGCCATTTAGATTATTGACATAACTATAGAGTGCCTTGTGGTTGTCTTTGGAATCTTTAGCAATTTTATTTTTGTAACTTGCTTTGGAGGATTTTATGAGGAATCTCAGCTTCTTACTGAGGCTGGTAAGGGAGTATTTTTGCATCCTGGGATTTTCCTCTTTTCTGCAACAGTTTCTTCCTTCTGCTGTATAGTTTGTTTATGGCAGGGGACCACCAGATTGGCTTCCTTTTTTTGGTGGAGTGTGTCTTGGCTCTATCTGGGATGGCACGATTCATGCACGAGTGGATGTGCTCATACAAGTGCCTTAGTGTAGGATTCAGCAGTCGAACTTTCAGCTCCCGTCTGCAGGGATGTCATGAAGCTCGTCACTTCTGACGTGAGTAGCATGAAGTTGGCTTTGGAGAAGTTTTTTTTACAGAGGTTTCCTTACTGGGGGGTGGGGGTGGGATGTGGATGTCAAGGGTGATTAGCTTATGGTCAGACCTGACCAATGAGGGGGGTGACCACTGGTGTGGAGCAACTATCTCCCATGTAGGTAATGACCAGGTCTAGGATATTGGAGCCCCTGGTGGGATAATGGATTAGTTGATCCAGGGCATTGGAATTTATGAATTCCAAGAACCGTTGGGAAAAGGTGCTGGTACCTGAGTAGTTTTCCCAGTTAATGGCAGGGTAGTTGAAATCACCCAGTATTAGGGTGTCTGGTTGTATCTTAATATTTTCCAGCATGTTTAAGAAAGGTGTAGTGAGAATTTTGGAGCATGGTGGGGGATATGTAGCAAGCTACAATTTGGATTGTAGTCTTACCTAGTGTTAGTTGCACTTGGAGAATTTTAGATGCATTGTGTTGGGCAACTAGCCTGGAGATGTAACTATATATATATATATATATATATATATATATATATATATATATATATATATATAAGTTCAGGGCATTGCTCGGGGTTTGTCGCACAAATTGGGGGTGAACAGGGGCTTGCCAACCCCTGCAAGAAGCAAATTTAAAGGAGAAAAGCAAAATTTTTTTTTTTTTTTTTTGGTGTGTCAGGACTCAGCATTACAAGTCCTGAGATTTCAATAGGAAGCCAACTATAGCACCTGGTGAAAAATAAAAGTTATGTACTTACCATAACCCTGGATCTGTGTTGTTCATTTTCATTCTTCCTCAACGAATGAGTCTCGTATCCAACTTGATGGCATTTCTTCGACGGCATTTATTTCAGACTCTTGGATCACACTCTTGAGCTCCTCCCTTTATCCATAATGCCCCAGACCTCTATTACTTCAGATTGAGTTTGCTACTTATTCAGAAAAAAGTGGTTATAGCCTTCATAAACGATAAAGATAGAATAGGGGCTCAGACAGGAACAGTGTTTCCAATATTTCTATTAGATCACTCCCAAAAGAAATGGAGAGGGGGAAGGGGGGATTGAGGAAGAATGAAAATGGCCAACACAGATGCAAAGTCGTGGTGAGTATATCATTTGTATATCTAATGTTGTCATTTTCATTCATTCCTCAATAAATGGGATAGTCTCTCCAATATGATAACCTTGGGTGGCTCTCGTGGAAGGATGTTCTGGAATACTGCATAAGTAAAGGCAGCTCTGCTTCTGGAAATGAGATCCAATTTGTAATGAGCAATAAACGTATGAGCACTGGACCAAGTGGCTGCAGCACAAATATCATCCATAGAAGCTCTGGCCAGAAAGCAGATGAAGTAGCCATGGACCTAGTGGAGTAAGATTTTGGAGGTCTCAGCAAAGGCAAACCTCATTCAGAATGAACATATGAAATACAATCTGTTAACCATTTAGCTAAAGCAACTTTAGAAACTGGTTTTCCAACTCTGCTTGGGGCAAAGCAGATGAACAACCCGCCAGTTTTCCTAAAAACTTTAATTCTGTGGAGATAAAAACGAAACTGTCTATGCACATCTAAGAGGTGAAGTATGCATTTACCTTTATTAGCAAAGTTTGGAAAGAACACAGGTAAATTGATCACTTGGTTGCTGTTCACCTCAGAGGCTACTTTGGGCAGAAAAGATGGATTAATAAGTAAAGTGACCCTATCCTTGTGGAATATCAAGTTAGGTGAGTTTAAGCAGAGTGCTTGGAGTTCAGAAACTCACCTGGCTAAGGTGATGGCCACTAGGAAGATTGTCTTCCAAGAAAGAAACTTGAGATCAGACTTGGCCGAGGGGTTCAAAGGGAGGCTGAATCAAGCTCTGCAACACAAGTGTAATGTTCCATGGTGGAGCAGGATCTAAGTAAAAAAGTACCTTTAAGGAAGACTTTGCATAACTTGGGGGAAGTCAGAGGGAAAGCATTATTTCCAGTGTGATAATTGGAGATAACTGTCAGTTAAACTTTGATGGTGGACAAACGAGCTCCTTCTTGAAAAACTGAAGCAAGAGAATCTAAAACAGCAGGAATAGGTGCAGTAAAAGGATCACATTTTCTCTGATGGGCCCAGTAACAATCTATTCCATTTGCTCTTATATACTTTTCTAATGGAGGCTTTCTGAGATGATATCAAGCTGGCGAACAGGAGAAGAAAGCCTGGGCTGTCTAGCCATCACTGGACTTGGGGAAACCATGCAGTTAACTTGAGTCTTGAAATATCTGGGCGAGCCATCCCTGTGGGATGAGTGATCAGACCTGGAGAGGGATCCAGTGTCCAAGGCAGCCATAGTAGATGACACCAAAGGAAGGGGAACCACACTTGATGAGGCCAAAAGGGGTAATGAGAATAATCTTGTTCCTTAACTGGAGTGCTAAGGAAATTTGGGGATTAGAGTTAATAAGGGGTAAGCACACAGGAGACTGGAGGGCCATACATGGACCTCAGTATCTCTCAATGACTCCTCTGAGGGGTGATTAGGGCCAAACATGGACATCAGTATCTCTCAATGACTCCCCTGAGGGGGGATTAGGGCAAACAACCTGCTGCACTTGTTGAGGGGAGAGCCAAAGAGATCACAGCAAGGCTGACCCCATCAACGGAAGATTTGCTCCACCACTGCTCGATTGAGAGACCACTTGTGAGGCATTAGAATAGTTCGGCTGTGTTTGTCAGCAAGCATGTTGGACTTCCCCTGTATGTGCATTGCTAGAAGAAAGCGGTTGGAGGAGATCACCCACTGCCTCACACTCATTGCTTATCGACAAAGGGAGTAGGACTGGGCTCCCCTGTTTGTTGATGTACCAAACCACTGACATGTTGTCCATTTGCATAGCAACTGTCCCTAGAGGAAGAAAGTTCTTAAAGCCCAAAATGCCAGGAGGACAGCTCTCATCTCTAACACATTGATATGCAAATTGTTCTCTTCAGGTGACCACGTTCCTTGGACAGTCATTCCCAAGAAATGCCCACCCCCCACAGCAACTGGGAGGCATCAGTGGTCACTGTGGCTAATGGGGGTGGGAATACAAAGGGACGACACAGATAAACTGTGTTGGACTGAATCTACCAAAGCAAGGATTTTCTGAAAACCTGAGAAAGTTTTATAGGATGGGTCAGAGGCTATTGAAGAAATGACCACACGCATGTGGAAAGAAGCAGTTGGTAGTAAGGTAACTGGCGCAGCCACTGACCCTAAGGCCTGAAGAACCAGTTTTGCTAGGGGAGAAGGGCGTGAAAGCATCTCTTTGACATGCAATTTTAAGGACTGTACTCTCTATGGTGGAAGAAAGGCCAACTCGTTGGCTGTGTCCAGGCGAGCCCCTATAAACTCCAAGACTTGAAATTGCTGAAGGTGGGACTTAGAATAATTGACTGTGATCCCTAAAGACTGACATAACTGGAGTAAGTAGTTACTGGCCTTTTTGAGGAGATGCCTGGTTCGAGCAGTGAAGACCCAGTCATCTAGATGTATGAAGGACTTCCTCGGAAGCCAGTGCCTGCTCAGCAGCTCCAGACCCATCCAAGGTAGAGACAACCTCAGGATCCTTCGACGAAGAAGAGTTTTGCGGCATACCAGACTCCAAAAAGATCTTGGTAGTGGCCTGCAAATCAACTGAAGTGGGCATCAGTGGCAGCAAAAGTACCTCAATGAGTACTGGAGGACTGACGACTAGCTTAAAGGAAGCGTTGTCGGAAGGTTTGGACCTGTGCAGTCTGTCTCTGTCTTTATCTTTACGTTTTATTCAGAAGATCTGTCGGATGGCTTACTGAAGCCATATTGGAATTTGAGGACTGTAAACGAAAATATTTGGCTACAATAAGGGCCTGACGACAGAAAGTTCTGGCATTAAACAAAGCACAGAACCGACAACGGGGGATGTTGTGGTCTGGGCCAAGACAAGTGACGCAGTAAGAGTAGAAGTCTCGGTGTGGTATTTGCTTTCCACAGGCGATACAATTATTAACTTTTTCTGACATCAGTTAGTGCAAGAAAAAAGGATCGCCAATGGGGTACTTAGCTTTAGAAGACTTAAACTTCAGTTTGGAAACAAAAATTCAGGTAGCGGCCGACAGGCACTCGAGCGAACTGCTTCGGGCCACACAGCAAGAAAGACTGGGGTAATAGCATTGGCTGTCTTACTTTATACCACTGACGATTGGACATCAGTCCACAAGCGACAGCAACTGATGCAGAAATAAGTCTCTGGTATTCGGGCCGGCCGAGGGCTACCCTGGCAGGGATAACCCAAATGTGATGACTGCAACTGTGAAACATGAAGAACATCACCCTGAATCAAAGCAGTCTCAAATGAGCTGTTACTACTGCCATGCATTCGGTGAACACCTTGGGGGCTATGGTGGGACCAAAGGCAAGGCTCTGAACTGGAAATGACTGACCCCCAACCAAAAGTGCAGGTACTTCCAGGGGCATCAGTTTATGTTGATGCAATAGTATGCATCCTGGAGATCTACACAGCACATCTAGTCATCCTTCTGGAGAAGAGGTAGAATGTACTAACAAGTGACAAACCAGAACTTGGGAGTTCTTTATAAACTGATTTAGACTGTTGAGATCCAGAATGGGTTTCAGGTTTCCCATTTTCTTTGGCACTAAAAAGAACCTTAAGTAGGTTCCGAATCCTCTCTGGTCTGGTGGGACCTCTTGGATGACCTTTTTGTACAGCAGCTTTTGAACTTCTAGGGCTGCTATCTCCTGCTGATTAAGAGGAACATCGGGGGAGATTTTTCTGTTTGCACGGTGGAGTTTGCAACAAGGGAATGAAATATCCTCCTGATATAATTTTTTGCACAAAAGTGTCTTTTGTGGTAGATTTCCAGGCTTCCAGGTGAGGGCCAAGCACCCTCAGACTGCCTCCTGAGACAAGCAGTCATTCAACCCCTCAGGAACACTGAAAAGGTCTATCCAAAAAGGAATCACAAAATCCTGGGATTTGCGGGCCTCCTCTGCCGTGAGGGTGGCATCTTCCACTGGAACCCCTCCCCCCACCTCTGGGAGAAGATTCCCCTTGTGAGTCTTGAAAAGGTCCTTGTGATATTTGGAACCACATCTTTTTACCTCTGCATTAATTCCTAAAGAAGGATCACTGCGGGGTAGAAAAACGGATTCCCGTGGCAGACAAGGTCTTTCCATCTTGCTCCCTATGGGAGAGTGTTTCTTTTACTGTGGGCACAAAAAACAAAGATCCATCAAAGGGAGCATTGATGAAAGAAGACAAAGGGCTTCGCAAAGTCACACAAACGCATTCAGGCATGTCTTCTGATGGCTATGCCTGAACCTGCTGCAAATGAGGATCCTTCTGCTGCATGAGAGATTAATCTCATGGAAGTATTAGAAATCAACTGAAGGGTGGCCAGCTGCAAAGAAACTACTTAAGTTTCTGTGTTGACATGGAACAAGCACTAAACTTAGAGAGTTCCTTAATCAAGTCTCTGCAGTCTGGTAAAACGCGCCAAGTAGTTAGACTACAGAGTAAAATTTGCTGAAGCATAAATGCACTTTCCATACCTGTCGATCAGCCTCGACTCAATTAGGAGGATGAACAGAGGAGTTTTGTTCAGCTAGCAACTTTTTTGTGACTGCCACCACCACCATGGCATCCATTCCAATGAGGCCTGTCTTTGGGTTGAGCAAGAAATTTGTCTGGGTGACATGGAATTGGTTCATTGGTTCCATGGTAGCTGGTTCCTTCCATCCAGATCCATCACATCTATAAGGTCATCCTCCGGAAGGGTAACCCAAGACATAGATGAGCCAAACGCGAAGGCTTCAAGGAATGCCAACTACTCTTGGGAAAGGTCGATTGGAAGACCATCTAACTTTCTGGCTAAAGATCTCGGATCTCTAGAATGCCTCCAAAGGAGACATCTTCTGTTGGAGATCTTTGGGACTCTTCCCATTCATCAAAGTCAGTGCCTCCAGTTAAAAATTCCTGAGGGGAATCTATGCGCCTCCTTTTACACAATCTCTTCCAGGGGACCTCCTCAGTGGGATGACCTGGAGAGCTATTGGTAGATAAGGGACGTTCCTGTGCAGGACCTGCCTGGAAGCTCATACGTCTGGTTGCCCCAGAGGGACAGATTGAGGAGGCCAGAAGTTTGATCCAAAGGAGGTAGGATCCTAAGAAGCAAGAGTAGGAATGTACTCTTGGGTGAGAGAAATCCCTTTCCACCACCTTGAAAGCAAAAGGACCATGAGAAGCCATTGCCAGCCAAAGTTCCAGGTAGGCACCATTAAGCTATGACCTTGCCCGGGCTCCTGCCATGAGGGAGGAGTTGGACCCGAGATGTCTAACGCTAGAGTTCCAAGGGAGGCGAAGGCACCAAAAGGCTTGGAGTCAAAGGCACCACCAAACCCAGTTCTGGTGCCAACATTTCAGCTCTGAGACTCATCCTGTTGTAGGGGGGTTGGCGCCAAACGTGTCAGGATCACAGTCTGAGAAGAAGATGTAGTTATCTTCAGATCCAATGCTTCAACTCTCAGGCCTCTCAGATCTGAGGGCTCTGAAAATCACTGGAAGGATCAGATAAGGGGAGACAACGGGATGGGTTACAGTTTGAAGGCTCATGTATCCAACAGACGGAACCAGTAAGACTCCCAGTCTGGATCTTAGCTCTGAGGAACTTTCACATCATCCTATCCACATCTGCTTCAGAGGGGCTTTGGAAGGATCTGATAGAAGATGCAGTGGAAGGAGGATGGGAGAGTTTTTGGATGTCTCCTGTAAGAATGGAGATTGAAGCCTAGGGGGGAAACAGGCTCTTAGAGAAATGGAGACTTCGGGGCAGAGGAGACTTGGATGTCTGATCTAAAGAAGTCGGATTCGAACATTTGGGCTGATTGGCAGGTGACTCTGATGCAGGAGCAGGTTCAGGAGACAGGACAGGAGGGTGTTTCCTATGCTCCCTGGGCTCTGAAGGTGGTTTAGACTTTTTGGTGGTGGTGGTGGTGGGGGGGGGGGTTGAGCCCCACTGAGGAAATCTGTAGAGGAAGAAGCAGGTAGCAAACCCTTCAGAATTAACTTATTGCATTTATGGCTTAAGGCCAGACAGCTGAAACCTGCACAGATTTGAAGGGGGGTTTCCAGATGGGCTGCTCCTAAGCAATAGATGCACTCCCTCTGGACATCAGAATTGGGTATCTCATGACCACAGGAAGTGCACTCTTTGAATAAACTATTCCCAGAGCTCAACAGAGCACAATCCACATATGTACCATAAGAATGACAAATGAGATCTGAGGTAATATAAGGGTCTGGGGTATTATAGGTAAAGGGAGGAGCTTGAGAGTTGGATCCAAGAATCTGAAAGAAATGCGAGCAATCCAGATCGAATCCAAAACCCACTCACTGAGGAATGAATGAAAATGACATCATCAGATCACATATGTGTGCAGAGAGAACATGCAGATACTAGCCAAACAACATTTCAGCTGAGATTTAAACTAGAGAATCATGACCTGTGAGGCAACTAACCACTGCAGCACTGCATCACCACTGCGCTGAAACCAGAACTTGAGTCTGCACTTAAATTTGAGCAAACACACTGACTTGTGAAAAAAAAAAAACATTATGTACAGAAACAGAGTAATCATACACTAAAGTCTACATGCTCTGCACTGAAGCACACTATATACTGAACAGGTCTATATCACATAGTCGAAGTGTCAAAACTTCAACTATGTAAATAATGAACCCAAAAGTTTGAAAACTAAATACTCCGAACACTCAAATATACTAACTCCAAGATTGCACAGCAGTGAAGAAATAGCAAAGCCGCAAAACTGGCCCACCGAATTCCCTGGGAAAGAATTTGATGTTCCTCGGCTTCGTTCATTTTAGACTTCGAACTTCCCAGTTCGAAGGTTCGGCGTTCGGACATATGATACAGTCCCTACTGAACTGCATATATAATCTGACAAAATTCTACTTTTTCTCCATGCTGAAAAAAGAAAAAAAACATACTATTCCATTTAATGATAGCAAACAGTTTACACAATCACATCATTGACAAAGTCACACAAAAAAATAATGATGAGATTACCTATTATGGCATTATTCCCTCCAAGTTCAAGCAACTTGCGTCCTAAAAAAATAAAGAAATTTCACATCAAGCCTTGGGAAGCACATTATACAACAAAAATAAAACCTACAACTATGATTCCTTTTCAGTAAGTTACTTCTGGCTAATACAATTTGTTTGTTTCCGTATAAGTTAATTTTCATACATATGCAATCAGTAAACCAAGCCTTGATTACTTCAAAGGTTAAAGTAGAAGGGATATAATGAGCTGACATCAGTGCATTTCTACATGTGCCTAGTAGAAGATGGCTATGACCAGTATATGAAAATATGCATTAAAAAGCAACAGTCATGTACAAATAATGTTGTGCAAGAAGGTAAAAGTGACAATACTAGTTGGAGGTCAAGTACTTCAGTATTACATACTCAATACCAAATGCCATCTATTTTTAAAACCTACTTTACCCAGTTCAGGGATGCGAGAAGCTGGAGTCTATTCCTGAAAAGCACTAGGTGTAAGACAGGAATCAATTCTGGAAAGGATTTCAGTCCATTGCAGGACACAAAGACACACACAAGTATAGACCGAATGTGAGAGGGAAGGGAACTGGATGCCCCCCCCCCCCAAAAAAAAACAAAAAAAAAAAAAAAAAAACATGCAAACACAGGGATGACATGCAAAGTCCACAGAGAATACATCCAACCATGAATCAAACCAGAGAACAAACATAGTAAGGTACCAACATTAAATGACTGCGTCACTGTATCACCAGTGCAAACATTGTAATAAAAAATATATATATAACCCAGTGCAACAGATAGTTGTTGTTGTTGTCTTTCAGCTTTTCCCGGTTAGGGGTCGCCACAATGGAACTCCAGTCCGCTAATGATTGGCAACAGACAGTAACAGAACAAAATTCATGCTGCTATTCACAGCTATCACTAGGACCTATACAGTAATTAACAGCTACAATAAATGAAATGTTAAAGGAAGTTGTTTTCTGCCTTGGGTAGAATAGCAAAGTACAATTTGGGTACAATTTTGTGATGTATCACAGTAGTATCTCTCACAGTAGTCATGCAGGAAGTACAACAGAAAGGTCTAGAGATCCCCAGCACTAGGACTGAAGTCAACACCTCTCTGAAACAGTCTTTCAGATGGGACCACCAATGGTCACTTTTCCAACCACATTCTAAAGAAGTCTGCCCTTTAACTCATTCTCCAGTTCCCTTCCAGTCAATGGAACCTGAAACACAAGAGGAAACATGGACAGAATTTTTCCCCTCACCAACCCCAAAATAATGCTTCATGTCTCCTGCAGACATACAGGCAAAAAAGGGAAAGTAACTGCTACACGTCTTCATTTCAGATACTTACTGTTAACTTGCCTACATGATATACTAAGCCTAACAGGTTACTGGGCATACAAGGACAGAATCAACTGCAAATATGTTTTTTCCAAACACACCGCCAGTTCTGCAGATTTGTGATGTCTGGTGAAAATGTAGAAAGACCAGAAAGCCACATTGCATGCATCATCAATAAAGAAAGCACTGAAATGGTATATTTTATTTATTTTATTTTATTTATTTATCATTTGTTGACCGGGAAAGTCCGACTAGGTTCCACAGAGCCTGTTTTCAGCGGAGGCCCGGGGAGAAATGCTCCAGATGCATGTCTTTGGAATGTGGGAGGAAACCGGAGTACCCGGAAGAAACCCACGCGAACACAGGGAGAACATGCAAACTCCACACAAAAGGCACCCCAGCTGAGAATCAAACCGGAGAACCTCTTGCTGTGAGGTGACAACGTTAACCACTGCACCACTGCGCCGCCCCTGGGTAGCGAAGTACAGGCAAAGGCGGAGGGACTGTGGCTAACCAAGTTTGCATATGACCGTAAATTGGGTGCAATAAATGACTCTCCAGCTGACACAGACATCTTGCAAAAGGGTCTCACAAAGACAAACACCTGGTGTCAAAGTCACGGCCTCAAGCTAAATGCCAAAAAATGCATAGTAATCCCACTTGGGAAAAACAAAGTACCTACAAACTACCACATAGATGGGAATCCACTAAGTACAGAAGAAGTAATTAGGGACCTGGGTACCCAAGTAGATAGCATGTTCTCCTTTGATAACCACTTAGCCAAAACAGTCTGGAAATCCTTCTATGTGGCACACCTGATCACAAAGGGTTTCTCATCCAGATCCAAGGAGGTGACTGTGCCCCTTTACTCCTCACTCATTAGGCCCATAATAAAGTACAATGCCCCATTTGGGATGTACCTCACTAGACACCTGCAACAACTAGAAAGACCACAGAAGTACCTCACTAAGAGGATTAAGGGCCTTAAACAATTACCCTATGAAGCACAACTAAAAAAGCTCCAGCTCTTCTCAGTCGCTTACCATCTGCTCAGAGGAGACCTATGCCTGACCTACAGGATCATGTCAAACCCTGAACTAATGGACATGCTTTACCTAAAAAAAAAACGTGATCCCTCAGAACCACTCGTTCTAGCGACTTGAACCTATGTACAACAATAAACAGGACATGCTGGAGGGATAGAATCCTGTCCCAGTGACTCCCCTCACTCTGGAATAGAATCCCAATCCATATTCGACAGAGCTCCTTCTCTGACCCTCTTCAAGAGAAATCTTGATGAGTGGATGGGTAATCGTAAGTTCTACCCTGGGATCACTTCAGGAGCCCTGTTGACAGAGGCCCAGGTTACTAATCTAATGGGGAGGCGAAAGCCATTAGTCTGTGGATAGGCTTATAAATGCCCATGGGCAGATAGCCTAGTACTTACCTATGGACCTATGAAGCAGTCAGTTGAAATTGTTCTGTCAGGACAGCCTTAAACTACTATCATCAAATACCTGCAACACTTTAGCAACAAATGTCAATGTAATTGACATACGCATTCAGTGTGTGAAGCAACAGTTACCCGCTGCTATAACTAAAATCAGTAGTATGAACAGTCTTTGAAGGGAGGATGCATATATACAGCTACATGTACTAGTGTGTATATGTCCCTGTAGTACATCAATGCTACCCAAGATGAACTATCAACAAAGATTTGTCAGAGCTGAATGTTTGCTTGCACTGATGCAGTATTTGGAGAATTTCTGGTTAAAGAGATATGGTCAAAAATCGTTTTGGTGAAACAACATACAAGTATTTGGAAAGCTCTTTTTCCTTCTACTCTGCTTGGAAACCATTTAGCCACTGCTCCAACCATGCTCATTTGCTCACCATCTTAAGGACAAGTGCTGGCTGTGGTACTGCTATCATCTAGGTAGCCATTTTTTTTTGTTTTGGTTCTAACCCCTTCCACAGTGACAGATGTGCACTCTTGCAAATGTGAGAAACACAAAAAAGTCCAAACCCAGAAAAAAATGAACAGAGGAAATGACCAAGAGCACTGCACCAAAGGTAAAAAATCCAACAAATGTATTCCACAACGATGACTCCTGCAAATGTGAAAATCTGCTATGTCTTCCAATGTGAGCACACATTTCTGTAAATGTTGCAGGAGGGCTATTCGTGTGGACATGGCTTTCCATAGCCAAGTACGTCTCTGGCCCATATTTTACAGGAGGTGCATGTCTCTGCTCTGGCAGTACTAATACTGCAGGGGACCAGACTATTTTCCTCCCTCCCTCCAAGTATAGGTCAGACAGGGTTAACTGCTCCCCAAAGCTTTTATACAAGCTCCTCCAGTACCCAAATCATTAATTAAACAGAGGCCAACAGGGTTACAGTCGGTGATTTGACTCTCTGTACCACTAAGTCAGCATAACCATTTCTGTACTGATAAAAAAATATATTTTGCTTTTACTGGTGCTCTTGAAAGTGCAACACACAAATGAAATCTAAACACTGTCAGAAGCATTACCAAACAACTGAAAATTAACTAACCCATGCAAAAATATTCTTGGTTTGCAGTTTCTTATCACAAAGAACAAACAGTAGTTTAAAAATATTACACAGAAGCAATATACACCATATGGCTCTTAATAAAAAAACAAATGCACTGCTTTAATAACTGCTAGCAAACTCATGAAACAGATTTTACAAGGAGCTGAATGGAAAACTAACATACATATTTTTGATCCTGATATAAAGTCAGTTACAATGCTTTCATAATCACAGTCAGAAGCACAAGAAACAAGTGAGACATTCTTGTTTTTTAGTGGATACTAGTGGGAAAGCAACATGCATTTTGAAATCTTGGTTTAAAAAGTAATATAACAGTATTTTATATGTTAAAAAGAAGTAAAATACACTTTGCTCATGATAAACAATTCTTTTACAACTGAAACTGATGTCACCTGAACTGAATAAAAACATTCTCGCTTAGTAGTCTGTAATAGCAGGTAAGCAATATATAGCATTTTGCTCTTAATAAAAATTATATTGCTTTCTCAAGAGTTATTAAAAACAGCTAGCAAACAACTGCTACAGGCTCAAGGCTTAAGCAGTATACTATCGATTAAAAATAAAAATGATGCTGCTTTCACAAGTGCTGTGAGAAGCACTAATGCTTGTAACGGATTTTGCACATTTCACAAACTGATCACAGTGAAGTAGCAGACAACATACTGCTCTTAAAGCAGAAGACTGTGCTGTTTACTCAAGTGCTATAGACAACGGCAGCAAACAACTCCAGTTGTTTTCTAAAGCAGAACAAACATTCGTTCTTTGCAGTTCATGATCGTGAGGAAGTAATGTAAAAGTCCTTTATTTTTAAATACGTTTAATTCATAAGTGTGCATGTTGTTGCAAAGTGTCACAACAATGCACAATGCTTTTTTCAATCAGACTGAACGCAAGGCAAAAAAGCCTCCATAGTAACAGAACTCAGTTTTAAGTGTTAGGACTGGAAGTGCAATCCATAACACTGTGAAAAATCACATAAAATCAGGTTAAAATGCATGTTAAATCTGAACATACTGTACCTCAGACAACTGCCTGTTCTCAGAAGTACAACAATCTCAGAGTAAGCACATATATAAGTTGCGGAGTCAGGGGGCTAGGCCCAAGAAAAAGTGCCTTAAAAGTGTGAAATAACTTTTGCAGTCCACTGCTGCTTCAAGAATCTCATTTTTTGTAACTACAGGACAAGATACACTGGCCAGACTTAGAATTCCAATATGGCCTCCTCTCAACAATGAGGTAAATCAATGTACTGCCATGCACAAATACAGCAACCCAACATAAACATGAGAATGTTGTAAGGGAAAGGTCGAGTAGAATCCAAATGCAGGTCATATCTTGAAATAAGAGTCCTGCAAGCACCAGTCCAAAGTGCAACTGTTATCCTGCCAAGAAACAGTCATGGGTACTTTTACTGCACAGCTGTTATCTCCTTCAAAGACTGTTATGCGAGTTTTCCATATTACTTTACTACCGTCCTCCTTTGAGACAGACATTTGTCAGATATCCAAGTAAAAGTAGACAATCTATGACAGAGGATATGAACACCGCTGATCTGGATATTAATGGTGAGTCTGCGTATGGGAAGTGAAGTTACTGGGGATGTCACTCGTGTAACTGAGTGACAAATCTCTCACAGCACTCCACTGGTCAATCAACTCTTTGGCATCTTTTCAGCAGATGCTGGGAATGGTAGGGCTTAATACATGGATCCACTAAGTCTGTCTGACTCACTTATGCTTGGATCACAAAGGTTTGACAAAAATAACCTGTACTGCATTAGCTTAAGTCTTGACATTCTCAGATTACAAATACTCCATCTTATGGACAATATCACCAAATAATTATTTTCACTCAATCACTGCACCTCAGAGAAAGACCAATTATTGGCAAGGAGTGTAAAGTCTGTCTCATTCTTTCTAAAGAAGCCTGTGAAATCGATTGGACCACCTAGTAAGTACACTTACCAGCAAACTGTCAACTCTAACTGTCTAAAGGAATAGTGACATAAGCAACTGAAAACATGAGCTTTTATGACTGAGCAACTATGGTAACAGCTTGGTTTCTCTGGCCACCTGACTTTAGGCCTTTTTCCAAGCAACTGAGTAAAAGCCTAAGTAACCTTCACTGATTAATTACTGCCTAATCAGTGAAACTGAAGTAAAAGTCAAGTCAATGTAAACGTTATTGTCATTCAGAAACCACACAAGTGCAAAAATGAAATTCGGCGTCTCCAGACTCAGTCTGCAGGCAATATATAGACTATTTTCACAGACATTTACACATATAACACCAAGCTATTACATAACAGACATGCAAGTAGACAGACTAATACTGCACATAATTAATAACACATTTTAACACTTTCAGCAGTGAACACTTACTTGCATGAGACTTTAGTATTGCACAAGTAGTTTGTTAAGATATTGCACTGATCCTTGCACAGAAAGTCATTTGAGTATTGCACTGTGAACATTACAGTATAGCACTGTGGTTAATTTACAAATTTGCATCATATATTGCAATGAAAGAACACAAATTTTGCTGCATTACTAATGCCCTCGATGGCTTGTTAGTCAACCGTCATGGGGAATATTGCACTATTAGATGAGATTAGTAACCAGGTTAATGCACAACTTGAGACAAGCTACTACAGTATCTACTGACCCAGATGGCCATCACGGAGCGTAGTTAAGAAGCATATATATGTATACAGTTTGGGGCATATGGAATGAGCAAGATGACACATCTAGAATGATAGGCTAACAAAATATTTTCTTCCCATAAATTTGTGTAGTATTACTTTCTGTTTACATGTTTAAATAACTAAGGCCTGGCATGCAACCTGTTATTTTACCTGGAAAGAAAGCCACTCTGTTGAAACAGTGTACAGGAATAAGTTTGAGAAGGGAGAGTAATGCATATTTTTAGAAGAGATTTAGTTGATTTACTTTTCTTAAATATTTAAATGCTTATTATATAGAGAATGTACAGAGAGAAAACAAAATGTTACATAAACTTAAAAGCACAGGTATTTAAAAAAGCTGTTAAAACTAAAAATTACACATTGTAATGTTGTAAAATAAAAGCACATAGATAATTTGAAATCTCCTGAAAGATGAGTCAATCATAAGCCTAAATCAGATAAGGTAGCCGACTTCACAGGATAGATGCCCAAAAATGATCCAGATTACTCAAGATAGGTATTTAGAAAAAAGTACTAGGCCATCCCCTTGACCTATGGTGCCTGGCTTAGGGAAAAGGGAACCGGTAGCTCTTTGAAATAAACAGGGCCCAGATCATAAGGGTTTATATGTCAGCAATAAGATTAAAAATAATCAAGTAGTGACTAGTAGCCAATAAAGATTCCAGAGTAGCAGTGGGGCAATATGACAAACAGGGACTATAGAGCCACAGCCACTTATTAGTTTTCTCTGGACAATCACTCCTTCTTGGCTCTCCACATAAGCTACAACCCTCCTACAATGCTCTACACATCTACAACCACTATTGCTCCATTTGCCCTACTAATCTCTCTCTCCTGTCTTACCTATCTCACACTATTTCCTAACCCTTACCATACTACTCTCACACACCACGGCATCATACCATCCCTCCTCACTCCCCTTCTTACTCATCCATCTCTCATGAACTGTTCTCCTCCAACCCAACACACCTATTCAAACCTACGCTACTCCCCTCCACTCATCTCTCATACTTCACACCAAAGAATCAGTAGTCTCACACAACCTATTCTACCCATCCTAACTACATTTCCTCACTCTACTTCTCCACCATACCAGTCTCTCACTTGCCGGTGACATCCACCCTAACTCTGGACCCACGTCTATTACTAATGTCACTAAACCCTCCTCCCTACCAAACAAATCCAAGTCCATTTGCTTCATTACACTCGATGCACAAAGCCTTAGAAACAAAATCCCTAACCTCCATAATTGGCTCTCCCATAACCACCCTGACATAACCGCCATTTCTGAAACCTGGCTCAAATCCTACATAAAAGATAACGAAATCTTACCACCTGCTTACCAAATCATTTGCAACGACAGAGCCTACAAAAAAGGAGGTGGAGTAGCTATAATCTACCCCTCCTCCCATGCCATAACTCCCTACACCAATAAAATACCAACATGTGCCAATGAAGAAATTACAATCGGCTTTCTAAAACTAAACCACCACAAATCTATTTGTATCACTGCCCTCTATATTCCCCCTGGTGATAACATCAAAACACTTGCAAACATCCTATTCTGGCTCTCCTCTCACATAAATAATGAAACCTACATCCCGGGTGACACCAACATCAACTGGGCCACTTTAAACTCTGATGCCCCATCCCACACTATCAACCTGTACAATTTCTCCCAACTAATTGATTCACCAACCAGACCAAATAAAGATGGTACCTCTGGAACGATCACTGACTGGATCCTAACAACTCACCCAAGTCTTATCACCTGTGCAGGAATTATACCAGATCCTCTCAGTGATCACTTACCTGCCTTCGCCTACCGGCTCCCATCTCCGCTGCAAAAACACCACCATTAAATTCAAACCCGCAACCTCTCCTCTTTCAATCCTCAAACTTTCTCACAATGCCTAAAGCTCACTGACTGGTCCCAGCTAAAAACCCTTCCACTGGACAATGCCGTATCCTATTTTAACCACTTATTCCTGATCCTCCTCAACCAACAAGCCCCTCCTAGAACCAAATGCATCAAAACCAATCCCTGCCCATGATTATCAAATGAAACTGAACTTGCCACGCAACACAGGGACAAAAAATGGAAACCATATCAAAAACATAAAAAACCCAACTCCCTCCTAGAATTTAAGCAACTCCGAAACTACAAAAAAAAGCTTATAACTAAAGACCCCAAAGCCCACACTACTCTAAACTCCAGTCCTTGCACTCAACAAATCCCTAAAAATTCTGGGACTCCATATCATCCATTTTGCACCCTGGTAGTAAAGATAACCCCTGCCCTAATCCCACCCTCTCCGACCTTGACACAGCCACCCATTTCAATTCATTCTTCATAGACTGCATAGCCAAATTATCCTCATCCTTCCCATCCCCCTCCACCAGCCCCAGCCCCTCCCACCACAACCTCCACCCTAATCAACTACCCCCTTCCAGACTCTTCTGCCTTACTCCAATTTCCACAACCACTACAAAAAGACTTCTCCTCAAACTCTGTCGCAATGCACCTGACAACCTGCCATCTACCTTCCTGAAACAATCAGCAGATAGCATCACCTATCCTATCTCAATTCTCATAAATAGATCCATTCAAGAACCATACGTCCCCTCTATCTGGTGCCATGCTTACATCACCCCCTCCACAAAGGTGGCAAAAATTCTGAAACCACCAACTTCACGCCTATTGCTCTCCTATCCCCCCTTTCTAAAATTCTAGCGAAAACCATCCAAGCACAACTCATGACACACCTAACCCCAAAACAACCTCCTATCCCCTACCCAACATGGCTTCCGCCCAAGCCACTGCACCATGACTGCCCTGCTTTCCTTTCTGGAAACCATCAACCGTGAGTGCGACTTATGCAAATTTGTATCTACACTATTCAGAGGTCTGTCAAAAGCCTTTGACACCATCTCTCACACCCTACTCATACCCAAACTCTCCACCCTACATCTCTCTCCCACCACCATAGCCTGGTTTTCCAGCTACCTGTCCAACCGCCAACAAGCTGTCCAATGGAAAACGTCAACCTCCCCCTTCCTACCTACATCCACAGGCATCCCTCAAGGCTCTGTTCCTGGCCCTCTACTCTTTAACCTATTCATTAACAACTTCCACCACTCCATCCCAGTATCGTCTGCCATTCAATATGCAGACGGCTCAACAATCATCTGCTCAGCCTTCTCTCCCCCTCTGAGTTCCTAGCAAAACCTCAATTAGCTTTCTCTACAACAGAATCCTGGATACAGTCCAACCACTTAGCTCTTAATGCCAAAAATCCCCAAATTAATGTGATTTTCCCCTTCCAAAAACTCCACTATTGACAAAACCTCTTTCACCATATAGAGCCAGAACAACACCCTCCTTGAAAATGTTCCCACTGCAAAGCTTCTCGGCATCATCATAGATGAAGAACTAAAATCTAATACCCACATCCACTCCGCAATCAAAAAAACCCACCTAAAGATTGGCCACCTCTACAGACACGACTGCTTCCTCAGCCCCTCTACCGATCAAACCCGAGCATCCACCTTCCTGCTCCCCTCCTTTATGTATGGTGCCCCTCTGTTTACCAATCTTCACCTTGGCTTAGGTTCCAAACTTGAATGCTGCTAACATAAGATCTGCAAATTTGCAACCAATTCTAAATACTCATCCCACCACTGTCACTCCCTCCTCTCCCTCAATTGGCTTGAACTATCCAACTACCTCATTTACCTACAACTCACCATTGCCCACAAGCTGATCTTTAAACCTACAAACTGCCCATCTCTTGCTACATCCTTAAAACCCTATATACCCAACCGCTTACTCAGATCCACAAACCAAAATCTCCTTCTGGTCCGCAAACCCATACGACCTCCTGGCCATCTACCAATTTCCTACTCCTTAGCTAAACTGTGGAACTCTCTCTCCCCTCTCACATACACAACCTACCAAACCATACTAATTTCAAATCTCAGCTATTCTCTCATTTAACAGCTAAATGGGAATGCCCATGTCATGCTCCAGCATAAACCCCTCTCTACCCTTTCTTTCTTCCCTGCACTGAAATCATCACCTGTTACTACTATTGCCTCTATCATCCTAAAACATTCTCATCCCCTACCTGGTACTGAATTTCTCTGTTATCTAATGTACTATACTTTCAATAACAAATAGTTTGATGCTTCTTCCATGAAAAATGGTTCATCTAACCACAAATGGATTGTAGCTATGATTTAAAAGTTTACTCACTTAGAGCTTAAGTCACATAATGTTCTTCTGTTAATGTTGTGTTTACCTAACCTGCAAAGGTCTAGTAATCCTCATGTTTTCAATGTTAACTCTCTTAAGTGCTTATTACATAATGTATTATTCTTCTGTAATGTTTAATTGTTCTGTATGAACTCTGTTATTTCTTTGTAACATTTAACTTGCAGTGTCTTGGAGCTTTTCTCCCCGGGCCTCCACTGAAAAGGGGCTCTTTATGGCCCAGTGGACTTTCCTGGTCATCAAACTTAAATAAAGAAATAAATAAATAATATTGATCAAAGGTCTTGTCATGGCATTCTGCAATCCATGCAATCACACCCGATAACCATCTGACAGTACAAGACCAACATTACTGTAGGCCAAGTGAGACATCACATGGGCATGAACCAAGTCAGAAGGAATACAATTATGGACCAGAGCAATATTTCTTAGACAGAAATAAGTCTTGATCACATGTGACATACAAGTCTTCGATGTCAGTTTGCCATGCAGAATAATGCCCAGATCATGTACTTCTGAAACAATTATGGATGTATTTCTTCCACAGATAAGGGAGAGGAGAGAAAATAAGATGGATGGATGGTAGCACACAAGACAAAAGCCTCAGTTTTAGCAGGGTTGAGCTTCAAGAAAGTGTCTGAGAACCATTCCAGAAACAAGTCCAAAAAGTATTCCAAAGGAGAAGAATGAAACACATTCATGGGTGAAGGAGAGAGAAAGATGAATATTGTCCTTCTAAGACTGGTAAGAAATACCGCTCCCTTTAGGGATCGGTAACCTGCATTCTAAAGGTTAGCAGACATATTAATCTAACGCAGATGCATCCCTCTCCAGGACTGCCCAAGGAGTAAGAAGTAAAAGACAAACCACTTAAGAAAGATTCCTGAAAAACACAGCAATCACAAAGTCATTCAATCAAGATGCTAAAGTTTACTGTACAAAATTCAATTGTGAAATCAAGAAGGGCCAGAACAGAAATGCTAATACTCAGCAATAAGGAGATCAACAACTGGAACAAGAGTTCTCTCAGTGCTGCTCATAGGTCTAAAGTTAGACGAATGTGAATAAAAGTCAGTGTACAAACTACCTTTTCTAAAAAGGTTAAATATACACTGAACAGTCTCCTGGAAGTCTGGAACTGATGATGACTTAGTGACAGCAGGAGGTAATCAAAGCCTCTTTAAGAACTGATGGAACACCCCCTAGTCAAAGCCTCTTTGAAAACTGATGGAACACCCTCCCCCAGTCTCAAGGACAAATGGACAATCTGGAAAATAACTGGTCTCATTGCATCCAACCAAGAGTTTATTAACCTAGCTGGACTGGGAAATTGCCATACACAGAGATGGACATAATGATGAAACCACTTTTATGACCTCTTTATAACATCATACTTGCATATGGCCCAGTTACCTTGGTCATCTAATGTAAGCCACCGCTAAAGTCCTCAGTGGTTATGCATCTGAGGATCAAATCGCTATTCATGACAACCTTATCCCACCAAAACGTTCAGCTTCCTCACGCAACAGTGCAGAAAAAAATAGTCTGAATATGGTTACACAAGTTGGTCTACACAGCTTGCCCATCACTTCAAAAAGCACAGACAAATTATCTGGTGTTACAGAAATCTCAATGGAAACAAAAGATGCCTTTTTAAATGAGATTCCTGCCTGGTATGCTAAAACTCATCCAGACTAAGTATTACGTCAACCAAGTCAGTCGTAAGCCAATGGAGTTCCAACCTTTGATCATTCCTTCACATCTTCTTGAATGCATGCTCAAACCGTGGCTTATGGTGAGCAGCAGATTTTGAACATACATGGACTAAGGCTATGACATCCACTACACCAGTGACAGAGACAATATATGCTATCCCTAGAGAGACTGATGCATCAGCACTAAGGAACTGATCAAGTACAGGCAACAAGACATCATCACAGGTGTCACGCAAGTCCCTTAATATGCCACATTCTATACAGGATGACATCATTGGTGGAAGCCATAATCCAGAACAAAGCTGGTAGTGATTTCCTCAGGAAACCCTGGTTTGTAGATAAAACTGGAAAACCAAGTCCAATAACTGGGAAGAATTCAGAGCAGTTTCCAATACGAATGGGCATGGTAAGACAGGATAAAGTGCTATTCACCTAAGCAACATTAGCTGCAACTACTCCTGCTGAAAATTAATAGTTAAGACACCATACCATCGACTTAAAAAACAACAAAAAAAGCATTTTTGTAGGGAGGCAAGTGCCACCCCTCCCCCAGCATTACTAAAATTCTGCACAACCTTGGAAGTAAGAAGCTTCCTCACCACCAATTTGCTGCAGACTTGCTCAATTACTGGAACACAAGACTCAATGAAACTAGCTCACATTACTATTTCATTCTAACACAACTTGGTGTTCATTATGGGACCCAATCAATAACTTCAAGTGCAACCATTAAAGGTTACTAAGGAAAATGTTATCTCTAAGCAATGGGCAACATTGTCAATCCAGTGATACTGTAGGAGCGTGGCAGTATGTTACTGATTAGAAAAGCCCTAAATAAATTCTCTAAATGAGGGTACGAGCAACATTAAAACCTTATTATAAAGAACAAATAGAATTGCATTCCTTCCCACCCAAGTCCATCTTCTCTCTCTCTCACTTCTTGTACACCTTCCTTTTAATAACTTCCTGAATTTCTGCATTCCACCACTAGCTTTCCTTATGTACTTATTTCTAGACCTACCATGACAGAATAACTATTCTATTGTTTTCACACAAGCTGTTTTAGATGCCGCCATCCTTTTTCATCTCCACTTACTTCTCCTTCTTGAGGTGCTGGGACCTTGAGTATTTCCTTGTATTCTCAGATTTTTCACTTCAGTCAAGTTTCAGGTCTGTTAACCTCAGTGTTTTCTCTGACCATTGCTTGCAAATGATCATGACCACCAATGGTTTAAGCTGCTGTCCCAACCATGTGGGCCCATGCAATCCCCATACCTTATCAAGACCAACACATTCTGTCCCACTTTATTAAGGAGGGCCAGCAAATGCTACCTGAGCGTTACCTTTACATAACTATTACAGCCCTGCTGCAGAGTGCAGACTGAGTTCATGACCTCTGTCTATACATTGGAGTCTGACTGCCATGAGTCTGTCACTGATTTTGATGACATCTCTCATTTTCTTCAGAAGATTTTCCCTTTCACTGTAATTCCCACACTATTTCTAGTCTATCCTCTTTCAGAATAAAAGACTCTGTATCCCATGCTGGAAGACTTCACTGGGCTGTATGCATACATAAACACATCTGTCATATAAGTGGAAATAACATAGAACAGATATCTTGCTCCCTAGTGCTTTACCTTCTGCCATCACAGGGAGATAAAAATCTTTATTTACACGCAATATTCATATAAATGTTTAAATGCACAGGTAATTAGCTTCTTAAAGGCATTCTCACACACACACACACACACACACTTATACCATCTTATAAAACAACACATTACTGAATGGCACAGCCTATTGTTCCATTACAGTGCTGCCATTTTGTGAAGTGTGTGATATATGACCGTTCTGCCCTTCCACCTTGTCTCAGTGATGTACTGAATATCTAAATTCCTCCTTACCAACATGTCATTCACTTCCAAGCTGTGTCCTCTTTATAAGCTTACATTAACTGTAGCAATCCTTAGTTAACTTTTGTAAAGGTTGATTGGTTTTAAGTCTAGCTTGTAGTCAACAGAGCTATCCCAGGTAACCCAGCATTAGCAAATGAACAATGGCTAGCCAGTAGCTTAAAGACCTAGGGTTGCTGGGCTTTATGGTGGGAACACACTCACTAAAAGGGGTAAACAGTCCCATCCCACCAATAGCATAGGCTACCGGGATAAACTGGAGTAGGCTAGGTCCTCAACCCACTTAGCACTTGCAAATACCCATGCCCCTTCTGTCTGAGACTGGTGGTTAGAATACAGAAATATGGAATTAGAATGATCAAGATAAATGTCAATCAAAACACGTTATTAAGAATTGGGAAGGCACTTCATGGGGCACCTTAATTTTGTGTAAGTGAGGCTTGACATTATGAGAAAAAACAGGCAAACAGGAGGAGGAAGAGATGTGCCTGGCAATTAATGGCACTTGCTGTACATCAGAAAAGAAAGGACATTATTTGAGAGAGTGGTAAAGCACATAAAAGTACTCCTGGAGTGGATGCAGTGTAGCATAACTGGAAAGGTGGGAAATGAAGGGGCAGCATTCTACACATTATCTGCCCTATCAAGTGGATTTCCTGTAGATGAGATGCAATTACCCATCTGATAATACATGTTCATGACTACACAGTTCTCAGATTCCTGCAAATAACTGCACATTGCAACTGTTCCAGCACAGCTGTGACAAGTGGATATTAGCAGCACAGTAAAAATGAAAATAAACATGTAATCACCATATTGGATATCTATGAGGATGTCTTTGCAGTGCATGGATTGCTGGAATTTCTTGTGCAATCCCTACCACAGTTGTTTTTTATCTTTCATTTCTGCATTTAGGAGTATACTCTCTTCTTGCTGGTAAACTTCAGGGCTTGATATGCTGGGCTATGACAGCATGCCAAACGTAAGATCCCACCATTATCCCAATCACACAGCCAGCACAACCATAAAGCAGGAGAAAAACATACAGGAATATATGAATACATACTTGCCTATCAACAGCCCACACGTGTACAGGCTGACCAGCCAAGTTGCTGCCTGTTGAAAAGGATTTTAAGCAGTACCACAATTCCTGCAAGGAAGTGAATGCCACAGAAAGTTTAACTGCCATTATGAAATTCCAAATGACGTAAGTACCATAGTCACTGCCCAAGCAATAATGCTGAGTAAGGGTGTGAAAAAGGTCAAGTGACAGCAGCAGCAAAAGACCTGCAATGGAGATGATTTTAATCAAGAATATGAATTGGCATACACATTCTGCCATTCACATCCCAGTGTGCAAAAAAGGAACATTTTTTCTATCCTTCTGAATCTATGTAATCTCTCTGGGTAAAACATGAGTTGGCAGTGCACATACAGGTGTGAACAGCCTCCATCTCCTATGGTCTGATGCCAAAAGGAACAAAGTAACATAAAATAGACTAATTTAAGGACAATTCTGCTACAATTTTTGGAGGAAAATATGATCTGGTCATAACATACACATGAGCCTTCTCAAACGCTAAATATGGTTCCCTAAAATTAACAGCCTGAAGTTCCAAGACGAAGCAAAGCAGAGGTGACTGCAGTCAAGCAAATAACTTTAAAAAAGAAACCTCAAGGCTGCCAAGCCAGCAGGCTAAAACTAAGGATAGGCAAGCCTGATAATCATGAAATTCAAGTCACAAGGAAGATTCTTGACTGGCAAAAATCCTGGAAGCATCCTGGCAACAGAATAACGGAAACCCAAGTCATAAGTCATCTTGAACAAGCAAAAAAAAAAAAAAAAATGCCAGGCTAAGTCTGAGGTAGCAGAGAATTTTCCCTTTCAGTCATAAGAACCTCTTCCATTTTGCAAAATTGGTTTGATGAGAAGGAGGATTCCAGGCAACTTAAATCACTTTCAAGATTCCATTGCAGGTATCTGGTAACAGTAAAGGTTCCAGACTGGGAGCCTCCGTCCTTCTCTCCTGAACTTTGAACTGTGTACAAAATCAAATGAAATGACCGAAATATACACTGCAATCCTCCCTACTATGACACGGAGAATGTATGCATATTTTACATCCAATTGTTCAGCTGACAGCAGGAAGAATGAATTCTCCTTGTTGGCAAAAAAGTAATTCTCCAAGATGCCCCTCCAGAAGACTGACTCTTACCTGTGGGTAAATAGGATTATGGATAATGACTTGACTATTGTAATATGTAACAATAAAAACTCCCCAGTGCTCCTGACCCAGACGGCTGTCCTGCTGTAAACTTGGTATTATCTCTTCTCACGGCTCCCACCCTGAAAGGCTTGCACAGTTAGAAGGTCTGCATCCAGTTGGAATTTTTTTTTAAAAGAAAAATAAAATGGACAGCCACACTGGTCTAGCCTCAATAACAAACTTAACTAAGATATTATCTCTTCTCACGGCTCCCACCCTGAAAGGCTCGCACAGTTAGAAGGTATGCATCCAGTTGGGAATTTTTTTTAAAAAGAAAAATAAAATGGACAGCCACACTGGTCTATCCTCAATAACAAACTCAACCAAGGTTATTACTTTTTCTAAAGTCTTTCTGCTTAAACTGTTTAATTCAGCCATACTGGGTCAACAGCACCAAACTTCCCAGCCCTTAAATAAGGCTCCTAATGCTAAAAATGTCCATCAAATTGTACTGTTAAAGTTGCTGTATGTGTTTAAAAACAGAACGTAGATCAGAATTTAAAGTAAGTACTGTATATTGCTGACCTGGGTCTAAAGCCACCTTTTAGGCTGTCCCCCACAGTAATTTGGATCCCTTCATATTGTTAAAATTAGCTAGTTTGCCCCCAGTATCTTCTTTCTTACACCTAAAATAATACTGTGAACACGGTAATTTCACTCTGCTTTCCCTCACATAGCCCTGAAAATTATACCCTGCAGCTATAAAATTAACCTGCAAGTGTATAAAATACAGCTTAAACATAGTCTATAAATTGGTGCAAAAAACAAATTAAAAATACAGCCAAACATACAACCAAGCCTCTTACTGTTGCTGCCTGTGTTTAAAAACAGAACATAGATTAAAATCTAAGCAAGTACAAAAGTCTCATACTTTAATCACAGGCTCTGAGGATTCCTCTGGTGTGGTTAGCCCCTTACATGTACCCCTTCCCCCTGCCTTGCTAACAATCCAAGGTTACTTAACCACCTCAATTAACCTCCATTTTTCAAACTCCCTAGTGCTCCAGACCCAGACAGCTGTCCTGCTGTAAACTTGGTATGTAATTTTGTGCTACTGACTCTGATTAAATACAACTGTAGATTTAATAATAAGATAAATGTTATGCTGACAAAGTGCATAAATACACGAGGCTGACAAATGGTTTGGGTAACTGATTTTGTGCTTTCTTGCTGCTGCTAAACCAAAGTGATTGTATGTGGATCAGTGTAACTTTGTTGAATGGCAATGGACAACTGATTTTGTGCTTTCTTGTTGCTGCTAAGCTGAAGTGATTGTGGATCAGTGTAATTGTGTTGCAGTATTTAGTCTACTTCTTAAATCCTGGACTCTGTACAAACAGCCTGCTTTAATGGCAGTAGCATTTGGGCTTTATTTTCAGGCTAAAGATACAAGATGCTGTATGCAGAATAGTGTGACCCTGATTAGCGTTTCTTCTTATACGTGCTATATCCTGCTTACTTGTTCTATTTAGCAACCAAATACTGGAAACTGTTTCTTAGGGCAGTGTAGTGTACTATTAATATAAGGATTATGCTTTTTCTCTCAGTCACTGTGTTATACATGGCATGAAACACTGTTCAATCAATTTTTTTGCTATAGTTCTATTTCTGTTGAACTAAACACTAAATATCTATTATTAGGCATTATCTCTTCTCATGGCTCCCACCCTGAAAGGCTCGCACAATTAGAAGGTCTGCATCTAGTTGGGAAGTTTTTAATATTCACCAGTTAGACCATACCTACAAGGAAAGGAGGTGGGATAGCAGTCCTTTACAAAAATACTCTGTTAATAGAAACACCATTCAACCACCCCAATTCAATAATGTAGAACTCCTCATAACCAAACTACAGATTAAACAGAACAAATGCTTGAACAGTCTGTGCTTACATTCCACTAGGCAACAACTTAAATACCCTAGGGGATATCCTATACTGGTGATCCACTATCTATCCTCAAGAAACCATAGTTCTTGGTGACTTCAATACCAAATGGCACCCTTGCTCCTCCGAACCCCCCCTCATCCCTATAAACTTATCTGGGTTTAAACTGACCATAACCTCTCCCACTAGGACAAACAAACCGACCAACAGGGAAAGTATCCTAGACTGGATCCTAGTTAATAACCAACCCCAACTGTACACAGCTGGCACTCTCCCTGATGACCTTAGCGATCATTTACTAACCTATATCGTAAAACATAAGGCAGGAAACCCTCACCAAACCAAATATAAAACACTTAGAAACCAGAAAAACTTTGACACTGCTATATTTCTAAATGAACTAAAAGCAGTTGACTGGTCAAAACTAAAAAATCTACCATTAGAAAAGGCTATAGCTCTCTAACACTAAATTCCTAAGTATCCTTGAATCCCATACTCCAACACGTACAATAAAATCTACATCAAACACAGCACCATGACTCACAAAAGATACCAAATCTAAAATCAAAACTAGAAACAGAGCCTAGGCCAGCTGGAGAACAAGTAAAGCCCCACTTGACCATCTAAAATATCGTCAACTCAGGAATGATACAAAAAAATCTATTTACCTAGATAAAAAAAAAAGTTTCTACCAAAGTCTCCTACAAAAACACAAAAACAACCCTCAAAAGTTCTGGGCAGGCTTAAATCAACTACTTCATCCAGGTCATTCTACCACCTCAACCCCGGCTAACCACACCCATAGTTCCCCAGGGACCATAGCTGGTGCTTATAACTTTTTCACTGAAACAATCCAATCCCTAGCAAATCAACTAACCCCCACAAACAAACCACACCCCTAATCTACCCACTAATCACCCCCAATTTAGCTTCCAACTGATATCCACTAGTTTTATCAAAACACTTATAAAAAAAACTAAAACCTATCACCCTCGCTGCTGACCTCCTCCCTGCAGAGTACCTACAAATAGCTGCAGATGCCATTGCATCTCTCATATCTATCCTTATCAACAAAACCTTATCCGAAAGCGCTATCCCCTCCCTCTGGAAAATATCCCACGTCATCCCACTCCATAAAGGTGGTAGTTCTACAGATATATCCAACCATAGACCCATTGCCATTCTTTCCCCACTAGCCAAAATAATGGAGATATGTGCACAGAAGCAACTAATGCAATACCTTACACAGAATAACTAACTATGTAACTCCCAGCATGGTTTCAGGCCATGCCACAGCACGACTTCAGCCCTCCTTTCCTTTACTAATGCCATAAACCAAAACAGGAATGATAAGAAGACGTTATGTACCTACCATAACGTTCCATGTTAGTTGTCCTTCATCTCACCTTCCTAGTCTTCCCTAGCCAGAAGCGTAGAAATCTCCTGGACAGTCTGTCCATTTTTATATTATAGTATGCGTCCTGAAGATCTATGGAGCACATCCAATTGTCCTGACCCAGAAAGGGGAGAATGGACTACAGTGTTACCATCCGGAACTTTTCTTTTTGTACAGATTTGTTTAACCTGCTGTGATCCAGAATTAGTCTCCAGTTCCCTGTCTTTTTGGGCACTAAAAAGAATCTTGAGTAAGTTCCAGATCCTACTTGGTCTGTGGGGACTTCCTGGATGGCTCTTTTTTCTAGTAGTCTTGAAACTTCTGTGACTGCCTGATCCCTTATGTTGGGTGGAACATCTGGGATGGATTTTTTTGAAACAAAAGGGGGTTGATGAAAGGGAATCTTGTAACCTCCGGATATAATGGATAGTACCTATTTGTCTTTTGTAATATTTTGCCAGGTGATTGGGTACAATGAAAGCCTTCCCCAGACTGCCTCCAGAGTTGAGCAGTCTGGCATCCCTTCAGGGATGTTGATAGGGTTTGGAAGAGAAGGCATCTCTGTCACCCTGATTTTGCAGACCCCCTCTGCCACAAGGGCAGCATCTGCCATTATTACTTCCCCCTCTGCCCCTGGGGGAATATTCACCAGGTGCATCAGGCAAGGGTCCCTGGGACTTTCAAAACCACATCTTTCCACCCTTCTGACCCTTTGGGTATGGTCTGGTAGGAGTGGAAAAATGGACTCAGACATCAGAGCGAGTCTTGCCTTCCTGCAGGCACCTGGTAAGTGAGTCTTTCACCTGACGCCCAAAGAGAGAGGAGCCATTAAAGGGGGAATTGGTGAAGGATGCTCTGAAAGGTTCCGCAAACTGACAGCCACAGCCAAGAATGTCTCCCAAGAGCCACTCCTGTTCCTGCAGCTCTACTAGCTCCATCGGCTGCGTACGAAATAAGCCTCATGGTGGAGTTGACTACTAAATTAAGAGTCGCCAGCTGGGTAGCTACCTTGGCTGAAGTTCCCTCAGCTGTGGGATCTTGTAGGGTATCTCCAAGCTCTTTTAGGAGATCCCTCTGAAGCCTAGTAAAATGGGAAAGATAGTTCAGGGACCTAAAGGAGAAGGTCGCTGATGAAAACATTCGCTTCCCATATCTGTCCATCGTACGACAGTCTTTATTTGGTGGGTGGACAGATGAGGAGGTTTCAGCTAACTATCTCTTTGTGACTGCTGCTACCACCATGACATCAACTGGGACACCTTTAGTTAAGAATTGTTTGTCTTGGGGAGCTGTGATGAATTTATTGGGTCTCCTCGGGATAGGTTCCATAGAATCTGGAGCTGACCAAGCCTTTCGAGACACTGCAGACATGAGTGGATCAAAAGGCGGAGACACCCAGGAGGTGGAAGGTTGGGAACCAAATGCATCCAGGTACACAGACTCGTCCTCAGAGGGGGCTAGGGAAGTCCAGCTACGCCCTGCCTGAGAATCTCAAGGATGTCCGAAAAGGAAACATCTTCAGAGGGGGACCTTGGGGACCCCTCCGATTAATCCAGGTCTGTATCTGAGGTGACAGACTCAGGGGAGTCTTGGTGCTTCCTCTTGCACTTTCTTCCGGAAAGCCTGCTTAGAATGCTCTGGGGAGGTTTCGGAAGAAGAGGGTTCACCTAATGGGGTATCCTGGGGCATAGGTTCCCTACACTTTGGAGCTGGAGGAGGAGCAGAGGTTGTCACAGGCACCAAGGGGAACGTAGCCGATGGAACAGATAGTGGGGCCATCTGTGGGGACAGCACTCTCCGCATGACCTCGAAGGCGTCACTGTCTCAACACAAGGAGGGCTCCAACCCCAGAGACAGGAATCCCACTCTGTGGTGAGGGCGATGGCTCCAAGGCTAATGTGGGAGCTGAGCTCAACTGAGCCGACGCTCCGAGAAGGAGAGCGGGGTCAGACAAGGGTCTGATGCCCCTTCCCCCCCTCAGGGCCGACGAGAGAGCTTCAGCGCCCAGATACCTTGATGGGAGGAAGAACAGAGGTAATCGGTGCCAATGTCGGAGCCGAAGAGGATGTCATCGGAGCCGAAGGAAGCACTATCAGAGCACCCATGGACTCCGGCTTTGAACTAAGCATAGTCGGAGGAGGAATCAAAATTGAAGTGGATGGAGCCGAAGTCTGTTGAGGCGGGCTCAAAAGCATTTTAGCAAGGGCCTGTGACTTCAGCAACCTACTGACTACTCTCTCCACATCCTGATCAGACAACCTCGAGGATCGAGGGGAGTGGGAAGATGAGCGATGACTGGTTTTGCTTTGAAGTAAGGGCAATTGTGGCACTGAGCAAATCGGCTCCAATGAAGGAGACCTAGCTTACAAACTACTATAAGAGAGAAAATATATATCAAATTTTAAACAAATTATTGAATTTAGTTAGAGAAAAAAATTACACTAAGCCTGATCCAGTATTGATCACAACCTCGTAGCTAAAGCAGCAAACGAGATCTGGGTAGTTGATGCTGGGCATTCTGGGATAAGGGGTAGCCTTGAGCCAGTAAAGAGCTCTCTAGCTATAGTAAGTGGCCAAGTTGGAGTAGAGGATCTGCTCCAAACCAATCCAGCAAGAACAAAGGCGAGATTGGACAACTTAACATTAGGCTATCCTCCACCCTCTTTCTTGACCTATCAAAAGCCTTTGACATGGTCAACCATGAACTTCTCATTCTTTCTCTAAAATCTATTTCCCTCAATAAGCACGTAATCCAGTGGTTTCAGTTCTACCTGACTGGTAGGCAACAGGTGGTACTATGGCATGGCAAATTCTCCTGCCATCTACCTCTCACACTTGGTGTCACTCAAGGCTCCATACTAGGTCCACTACTCTTCTCTATTTTTATCAACAACCTTCACACTGCTATCCCTAAAGCTACCTGCATACAGTGGTACCACTATCTCCCCAGATCAACAAACCAAACTTCTAGGTGTTAGACAATAATCTCAAATTTGACCTACAGGTCAACAAATCCATACAGACCATCAATAAGAAGCTTGGATCACTGTACAGAAACGAGACATTTTTAACCCCACTGGCTAGGACTGCAATCGCCCGGTCACACCTACTCTCTACTCTTTTATATGCTTCACCTGTACTCTCAAACCTCAACAAATAGGAACTAGGTAAGCTGTCCCATAGCTACAACCATATTGCCAGATTCACCACTGGCTCCACCAATAGAACCCACCATGCCAGAACCTGAAACAACTAGAGTGGCTAGAACTGCCCAGCTTAATTCAATTCAGTCAGCTCTTAACAGCGAACAAAATTTTGTACCAGCCTGAGGATACCCCCTCACTTACAAATATTATTAAGCCATATAGCAACCCGAGATCCCTATGGTCAGCCAACAAACTTCTGGTCCGAACCCACAAAGCTAATAACTCTGCTGGTGAATCCCTGTTTGCCAACTTTGTTGGAAAAACCTGAAATTTGTTGCCAAACTTTATAACCCTACAATCCTGCAAAAGTCTCTTCAAAAAAAAAAAAAAAACTCAAACAGTATCTGAAAGTGAACTGGCTTTGCCCATGTACCAACCCTGATTAAGTTATAAACTGAAAGCATAATCTGTAAATATTACATGCAAGTACATCACCAAGCTCTATATCCAATCTGACATCTCTTGCTTTTAATTGTGTCTGTCCATGAGAATTGTGAGTCCCTACTAGGGAACACTACTAAGCCATTGTATATAATCACTTTGTTTTATATTTTACATGTTCTAATGTTATCCAACTTCTTATGTAATCTATGTAAGTTTGTCTATTTGGAGCTTTTCTCCCTGGGCCTCCGCTGAAAATGGACATGTATCCAGTCAGACTATCCCGGTAAACAAATGTAAAATAAATAAATAACGCTTCAAAGCATTCTGCCTTTCTTACCTGAATTTTGAATTAAAGTGTAAAATAAAGGGAATGGAGGGAAGATATGCAGGAATCCTACCTATCATGACAAGGAGAATGCGTCCACTGTAATTTGCCCACTTGCCTGCTATAATACACCAGAATAAAGTAAGGACTTTACTTTCCCTTGTGACAAAAATGTGAACCTCCAAAGTAACCCCAACAGACTATATGCTGTTATAGACTGGTATACAGCTTTAAGGAAAAGAACTAGCTTCACTGATTTGCATGTCACACAATAAGGAGCACATCTAATATTTTCAGTTGGAATTTAGACATCATGGAAACTATATTGACCGTGTCTGTGGGGTACTTATTGAACCTACTTCTGTGACATGGAGGTACAATCCAAAATCATCAGCCATAACTGAAAACATATGCATTTTTATAAAGACATATGCAGAATTTAATAAATATATGTAATTGTAAAAGCTTCTGTGTCTGGAACTGAATTAGTTTAACTTGCTGGGGAAATACAGCTCTACATTATCATGGAATTCTTCACTTAAAGGAAATTTGGTTGAAGAATGCAAGCTCTGGCTCTGGATCCAGAAATGTAATTTATTCCTAAATGCAACAGTATGAAGAGATGCAGAGTGTTGCATTCCTACATGCTGCTGAGAAAAAAAGTATTACATGTATTTAACTCTTGATTTCCTTGAACAGAAAAAAACAAAACAGCAATACACAAACAAATTCAACAAATACTCTCACTCCCAGAAAGATATTCATGAAAAACATCTTACACAGCAAGGTCTGTATGCCACAGAAATCTATACAAAAGTCTTGTGCCACAAAAAAACAGTCTTTACTTACACAACAAAGCAAGACACTGTACAAAGGTTTTGCTCCACTGTGTAAGCACTGTATTCTGAGCACTAGGTACAGATGCAGATAAATCAGCCACCCCCCCCCCCCAGTCATGCACATTCTCAACTTCAGCAGCATCTGCACCCTGGATAGTCCCAATGAGATAATCTATGAGGCAGGAGTTGTATACCTGCAGGTGGTGTTGCAATTTTAACAGTGACCTACCCTTCTGCTATTATGTTGCTCATTACATAGTGCTGCGCAACATAGTAGCACTGTCGAGCAAAAAAATAAATAAATATAATAACATCTTTAATGAATTATCACTTAAGACACAGGCAAACATCCATTTATATAAAAGAAAACAAACCATGATAACATGATCACAGTTACAAACATACATCACATACATGCTTTTATACAATTATCATCGAACAAGCATTACATAAATTGCTCAGTTTCTGCCCTCCCTTAAATCTCATTCCAAAACATTATTCTGCATGTACTTGCTCTGACAATTTCCACTTTTTTTCTATGTAGTTTGCGCCTACCCTTTTTTAAGGATCCCACTTCCAGTTCTTTAATCTCTGTTACAACATTCACTACTTCTATTACAGTTGGTTTACACTTTGAATTCCATTTTCTAGTAATTGCTTTTTTGGTAGCCACCAGAATAAAACTTAAGTCCTTACAATCTCTAAGCAATTCATATCCTGTATTCCAGCTTTAAAACATCATTTCTTTAGCTACACACATTTGCTCTTTCCATATTTCTGACATACTACTCTGTAGGGAATTTTTAAGGTCTGCCAGCTTATTACACTCTCAAAGCATATATTCCCAGGTACCCTTTCTTCGCATCACCAATAGTTGTCATTTAAGTGAATAAAAATTATTTGAAGTCTACTTGGGGTATAATTATACCTATGCATTAACTTTCAAGCAAAAATCCTAAATTTTCTAGACATATTTGGGAGCCACAGATGTCCTCCCACTGTTTCCTTGTGAATTTCTTATCCAAACTCTCTCCCCAACCTTATCTAACCTCCTCTGAGGCAATGTAGCAACTGCCTGATGTACAACCCTCTCCCTCTTACCTCCCAGCACTCAGACTTGCGAGAGATGCACTTATATATCCAAATTGGAAGCCACACACTCTCTAGCCAAGACTAGCTGGTCAAGAGGAGAAGGTCAACACTTGCACCGCACCACATGGAACACACAGCCCTCCAAAACACACACCAGCACTGCCTTCACATAAAAACACAAACCACACACCCACCTTCATGGAGGCTCACAAAAAAATCTACCCAAACAGCAGAGACTTCCAAGGCAGAAAAGCACTCTACCACCACAACACAACACTAATCACAAGACGCATAAATCTCATACACAGTGTGCCACTCAACCAAAGCCCCTAAGGCAAAACAGCATACCCAACACACTAGTCATAGGTGACTCAATAGTGAGGAACACTGATGTCCCACTCACTAGTTTGAATAAGGAGAAAGTAACAGCTGCCTATCAGGCACCAGGATCCGTCACATAACGCATGCACTCAGGTTCCTCAACAACAGATACAAATATGACTGTCATTGTACATGTGGGTGTGAATGACCTGAGACATACCTCGCTGGACTAAATGAAAAGAGACATGGAGGAGCTTTCGGATTATGTAGCCCAGGTGGGTATGACCCTAGCCCTGAGCATCATACTACCATCACCCAGAATTATACCACAGTACAAGCAGAAAATGATTTATTTCAACAATTAGCTAAGGTTCTGGTGTGATTCTAAGGGGATCCAGTACCTGTCTGCCTGGGATGACATGATTGACAGACCTCGATGCTTTGCCAGAGATGGCCTATATCGGTCACTCCTGGGCTTCTGGATACTGGCCAAAACTCTTGCCACCCCTATAGTGCCTTTTTTAGGCGGTGTTCTAAAAACCAAATTACCACTGTAACAGCTACAAACAAATGCAATACGAGGGTCATGCTGCTCACCGCTAAAAGTCTAAATCTCGAAATGCACTCCTTAAAATGGAGAACATCGACATTTGTGCTGTAACAGAGGCCTGGTTCAAAGCAGCAGAAAGCCCCCTGCACTACCAGGCTATAACTCATTCCACACCTTTTAGCCCCAGAACTTGCACCAAAGCTCCATAGGTGGTGGTGTTTCCACAGTCAGAAAGGATGTGCACACCTCCAGACTGGTAACCCAACATAATGCATCTGAGATGCAACAGATGCAGTTAACATTAGGTAAGACACCGATTCAGGTTGTAGCCTGCTACAGGTCCCCAACCATGTTCCAGGACTCACTCCACATTCCAAAGCACCTTGGAGAAAATTAGGGTCCAACCTATCACTCTCATACTGGGCAACTTCAACTACCCCTCTATTATCTGGGAAAACTACTCGTGTACCAATACACTTGCCCACCGTTTCCTGGAATTCATTAATTCTAATGCCCTGGACCAACTCATTCTTTCCCCTACTAGAGGTAGCAACATCCTTGACCTGGTCATTACTAACATGGGAGACCATTGCTCTACACCAATAATCAACTCCTCCCTGGTTAGACCAGACCACAAACTAATCACATTGGAAATCAACACCCCCCCACGCGCGCGCGCACACACACACACACACACACACACACACACACACACACACACAAAGGTAACCATGAAAAACTTCTCCAATGCTAACTTTGGGCTCCTAAAAACAGAGTTGGTTAACTTCATGGCACCCATACAAATGGAGAATAGTTGCATGACCGCCGAATCATACACCAATGCACTGTACGAACACAAATGCACGGATCTCGCCATACCCAAAAGAACCAATACGCTCTCCTCCAAAAAAAAGGAAGCCAATCTGGTGGTCCCCTGCCATAAACAAACTCTACAACAGAAGGAGGAAACTGATGCGGAATAAGGTGAAGTCTCAAGACTGGAAAAACTCCCTTATCAGCCTCAACAAAAAGTTGAGATCCCTCATCAAATCCTCTAAAGCTAGCTATGAAAACAGAATTGCAGATAGTAAAGACAACCATGAGGCCTTCTATAGTTATGTAAAGAATCTCCATGGCAATACTCAGACTTGCTCTGAGCTACCGCACAATGGTACCTCCTATACTGAGCCAACAGATATTGCCAATATACTGGCTGACAGATTCAGTGCCAACTTTACCCCCTCTCTCGACCCCCAAAGGACAAATCACAATACCAGTAGATTGTCAGGCACCCAGTATTACTGCTGCACAGGTTAAAACAGCACTGTCCAAAGCCAAGAATACAGCTTCTATGGGACCTAACAATATCCCTGGCTGTGTTCTACATGAACTACAGAGTGAACTGGTACCTCACCTGTGTGCCCTGTTCAATCATAACCTCATCTCAGGCTTTGTCCCTACCAAATGGCGCACTGCTACAGTCATCCCTCTCCACAAAGGAGGAGCGACTACAGACCCTGGGAACTATCGCCCCATTAGCCTGACAAATCTGATATGCAAAGCTATGGAATGCATCATCATGGACCTAATAAACAAGGATACAGGGAATCTCCAAACTCTGGATCCCACACAGTTTGGTTTTGTGCAGGGTAGATCATGCCTGCTCAACTTGGTCAACTTCTTTGAGTCAGTCACCAGAGCTGTGGATGAAGGCATGGTGGTTCATACAGCTTACCCTGCTCTGGCCAAGGCCTTCAATACCATTCCCCACTCAGGAATCATAGAAAAACTCACTAAGCTAGGCATCAACCCCTATATCACTAGGTGGGTTGCAAACTGGCTCACAGATAGAACCCACAGTGTGAAAGTAGCTGACTCCAAGTTATACTGCAGACCAGTCATGAGTGGAGTCCCACAGGGTTGGGTCCTGGGTCCTCTGCTGTTTGCTATCTACTTCACTGAAGTCAGACCAACACGAAGAGATTCTGGCTGACAATGTTCGCAGATGATTGCAAGTTGGGAGCGGTTATTAACTCCCCAAGTGATGTTGACATCCTTCAGAAATCCTCACTGAGACCAACAACTGGTGTCAGACCATGGCCTTAACCTCAATGCCAAAAGATGTGTCATCATCCCCCTTGGGGAAAAACCTGTTCCCTTGAATTACCACATCAACGGTAGTCCACTGAACACAGAAGGTGTTATAACAGATCTGGGAACACAGGTTGACAGCAACCTCTCTTTTGAGCACCACATTGCCACTGTGGTCAGAAAGTCCTATGTGGCACATCTCATTACTAAGGGTTTGCATCCAGGAAGAAAGAGGTCATTGTCTCCCTCTACTCTTTCCTCATAAGGCCAATCATCGAGTACAATGCCCCATTTGGCATGTACCTTACTAGACACCTGTAACAACTGGAGATGCTTTTGTGGCATCTCAAGTACCTCACAAAGAGGATTCTAGGCCTTAAACACTTGTCCTATATCGACAGACTCACAAAAACTCCAACTATTCTCTGTCTCAGATCGCCTACTTAGAGGCGATCTCTGCTTGATATACAAAGTCATGTCTGACCCAGCTCTGTTAGAAATGCTACATCTAAAGAAATCCCAATCCCTCCGCACCACACACTCCAGAGACTTCAACCTCATTACCACAATCAACAGAACATGTTGGAGGGACAGGTTCATAACTCAAAGACTGCCCATGCTCTGGAAAAGACTTCCCATACAGGTCAAGCTGAGCACCTCACTGGCCCTCTTCAAGAGGGATCTTGATGAGTGGATGGGAAACAGAAAATTCACCCCAGGGATCACTCCAGTGGCTCTACTCGACAGAGGCACTGGGAACTAAGGTTGGGAGGCACGATGCCAGGGCATTTCTATGGGCTAGGCTTGTAAAGGCTCCAGGGCCATTAGCCTTGTACACACCTATGAACCTATGATTGATCCCTATAGTTGTTGAACAATATTTTATATGCCCTACTAGCCATCCCTTTTTTCACAGCAGCTTCTGTTATAGATTGAGCTGAAAACTCTACCAGAGCACATCTTTCACTTAGGATTCCACTACCCTTTCTCTGATTACACACTGACACCAGTCCCTGATGGGAAAGGCACACTTGAGGCTGTAATCCAAATAGCTTCTTGTCCTCTTGACTTTCTATTACCTTTCCCTATCTAGTTATCTGCTCCCAAAACCTTGGTTCCTTTGCCAGTCTATACCAGTAAATTCCAGCCCCCTCATGCCTATTCTCTGCACCTCTAACTGCAGTCATCCCTATCGGCAGAAATCTCCTTTCTCCATTATCATGTTGGCTTAATTCTCAGTTATTCTTCTTAAGGATTGGCATCCAAAATCCTACTCTGTCATTTCTTAAATTTCCCCAGTGCTTCATAATCATCCCTTTCTACTTTTAATTACAGCCTTCTGCTTGTGTTATGTATATGAGCCTTAGTTGTGCTGTTCTAAAATATCCTTCCAGGGCAGGTAATCCACCTAAACCAGCTTGCTCTATATGGAGAATCAACTTATGCCACTTGACTCTCATCCTCCTCCCCTCCCAAATAAAATCTTTCAACCATTTATCACTATCCTCAACTTCTCTTCGGGTTGACAAAAATATGCCTGATCTGTATATAAAACTGCAGGGACTAAAACATTTTCACTGCTTGCATATTGTATCCATATTGATAAACAAGAGCTTCCAGTTTCTATGTTTTTGTATTATTTTTCCCACAAATCCCTAGCTGCCACAACAGAATCCTTTTTAACCCATACTCCTAAACACTTCATTTTATTGTGTTCCCATCAATAAGGGTACTGCTGAACCTATCCATATGTGGGTACATAATTTACAGCTACAGCCTTTGTTTTGTCTCCAATAATTTTATATCCTCAAAAAATGTGAAAATGTTTCAGAATGTCCCACAACACTAAGAAGTCCTTTTCTGGTTTTATCATGTACAAAATAATATCGTCTGTAAATAAAGCCAAATTTTCTTGATTACTGTACCAATTATATCCTTGAATTTCTGAGTCCTTTATTTTCTTTGCCAATGGCTCTAAATATAATGCAAATAAATTGGAAAGAAGACATCTCTAACTTATTAAAGAGCAATCCCCTCACTTTAATTTTTGCCTCAGATCTCTCATATATCCTTCTAATTAACCTTATTATTTTATCAGGGACTGCAAATGCTTCCATTGCCCTAATCTTAAGATCCCAGCCTACTCTGTTGAATGTGATCTCTGCAGCAAGCCCCATGTACAACAGTGTCATTTTCTTACATTTCGCTTCCCTCTGGATCATCATTGCTCTATTAATGTTGTCAAATGTTTGCCATTCTTTTAACTATTATAGACATAATCACTTTATAATCATGGTTTAAAATATAAATGGGTCTATATGAAGCTGGGTCTTTACCTTCTTACTACTTTCTTCCGGGATGTTGGTCTGCCCCCTCCTTTTAAAATACTGCTAAATAAAACCAAGGACGCCGCAGGAGCACCAATAAACAATTTCTCTTCAGGTCTATTGACTATAATAATTCAAAGTAGATCGAACAGTTGCAATAAAAACCAGTACTTTTATTGTCAAAATTAACAGTCACGATCCACGATACCAAACAAAATCACAGCAGGTTTAGTTGAGCGCTTTCCCCTGGCTACAATACCAGGCTTCGTCAGAACAATTAAACAATAGCACACCTGGTGTTAAATATCCCCCCAATGTTATGTGACTTCCGACTTTTTAAAAAATGCGTTATTCTAAAAAATCTTAACAACCCCATATTAAAAAATGTACAAATTTGTACTGTTAATATTGAAGATTAAAATACACAAAATAAACGGTAACTTTTTCAAGAGAGACCTGGACCCAAAAAAAATAATAATGTTGTATACTGTGTATCCGTATCAATAGACTTGCTTTTTTCCTTGTTGTTTAACCAAATAACTGTTGTCTTAACTATTTAAATGATCCCTAAAAAATAAATAAAAGGTAGTTCATAAACCTTATAGTACCCATTACATTTTCATGAAATCATTATTGTATTAATTATAAAAATATATTTAAAACAATTGTAAAACTTTCTATAACCTAGCAGACCTTAACTTAAGTACACTACTAATATTAATATTATCGTTCAACCCCGGGGTTTGTGCTGCGTCTATTTTCAATTGCCATAACAGCTCCCTATACTCTAATTTAGTCTCCCAACTTCCACCCCTAGGATCAACCTCCACTTGTTCCAACACAAAAAATTTTAATACCATACTAGGACATGTAAGAGAATGTTTAAAAAAGGCATTTGTTTCCTTCCTTGTTTTGACATCATACAGATGTTCATAAACTCTTCTATTTAAATGCCTTTCTGTCTTCCCTATGTAAAAACTGGAACACATTCCCAAATATACTACCCTATTAGTTCTCTTTCAAGAGACTTTCCTCCTTATTTTCGTAATCTCTAATCATGAGATTCATTACTTCAATACCCGCCTTGTTAAAAACTTCACATAACTGTTGATGCAGTGTGCTGTCAGGTTTAACATTGTTGGGGTACTTAAAAAAGCGCAACCCCTTAGGTACTCTATTCACATTGGACGCACTGTTTTAGGTAATCAATTTCAAGCGGATTTACTCTAAAAGCATACAACTTATCACTAAAAACCTTAAAATAATCATCAAAATTGTTTAAATTTTTAGACATTGTGCCTTCAGCAAAAATAAATCTCCTAGTGGTCCAGGTCTCAAAATTCAGGTCCATGTAATTATTAATGTTCCCAACGTGTCCTTTAATTCCATTACTCATCCCCGAAAAAATATTGGCATGTATTACGTGCAAATGATGAGATTTCAGAACAGATACCTATGCAACCTAGATTTGTTAGAAAGAGAGATTTAAATCTCAAAGATTATTTGGAGAGGGTGAATAGAGAACACTCCACTAGTAACAACAGGAAGAAAGGTACTTTTAATTGTGGATCCTGCAACCAATGTTCTTTCATGTTCAACAAGACTTCCTTATATATTCCTTCAAGGAAATTTTATATTAAAGTATCACAGTATTTTAATTGTAGAACTAATAGGGTAGTATACTTGGGAATGTGTACTACTTGTTCCAGTTTTTACATAGGGAAGACAGAAAGGCATTTAAATAGAAGAGTTTATGAACATCTATATGATGTCAAAACAAGGAAGGAAACAAATGCCTTTTTTAAACATTCTCTTACATGTCCTAGTATGGTATTAAAATGTTTTGTGTTGGAACAAGTGGAGGTTGATCCTAGGGGTGGAAGTTGGGAGACTAAATTAGAGTATAGGGAGCTGTTATGGCAATTGAAGCTAGATGCAGCAAAAACCCCGGGGTTGAACGATAATATTAATATTAGTAGTGTACTTAAGTTAAGGTCTGCTAGGCTATAGAAAGTTTTACAATTGTTTTACATATATTTTTATAATTAATACAATAATGATTCCATGAAAATGTAATGGGTACTATGAGGTTTATGAACTACCTTTTATTTATTTTTTAGGGATCATTTAAATAGTTAAGACAACAGTTATTTGGTTAAACAACAAGGAAAAGAGCAAGCCTATTGACACGGATACACAGTATACAACATTAATTATTATTTTTTTTTGGGTCCAGGTCTCTTTTGAAAATGTTGATTAAAGTTACTGTTTATTTTGTGTATTTTAATCTTCAATATTAACAGTACAAATCTGTACATTTTTTAATATGGGGTTGTTAAGACTTTTTAGAATAATGCATTTTTTAAAAAGTCGCAAGTCACAGGACATTGGGGGGATATTTAAGCACCAGGTGTGCTATTGTTTAATTGTTTTGACGAAGCCTGGTATTGTAGCCAGGGGAAAGCGCTTAACTAAAACTGCTGTGATTTTGTTTGGTATCGTGGATCGTGACTGTTAATTTTGACAATAAAAGTACTGTTTTTTATTGCAACTGTTCGATCTACTTTGGATTATTATAGTCAATAGACCTGAAGAGAAATTGTTTATTGGTGCTCCTGCGGCGTCCTTCTTGGTTTTGGGACTTTCTTCCGTTGTTTAACTGCTAAATAAAACCTTCAGATATTTATCACTTTTATCCCTCCTAGCTCAAACTTCCACAGGAACACCATCTATTCCTGAAGACTTTTCTGCAGATTGATTATACGTCACCATTTTATCTCATCTCCTCCTAGCTTAACTGTTAATTGTTGCTGAGCCTCATCTACCTCTAAACTTGGCATACTTCTTCCAAAAACATTTTCATTTGTACGGTTTCTTGATTTCCACATTCTTCTGCTTTATACAGATTGTCATAAAATTTCCGAAAGGTCTCCAATACCTCTACAGAAGCTCTGGGTTATTTTTCTTGTTATGGGCTCTCTAAGTTTAGCAACAACCCTTTCTACTTTCTATTTCCTAGGTTGTTGTGGTAAGTTTTTTTGTGCTCTGAAGCTATTATAATAAAAATAAATAAATAAAGTCGCTCAACAGCAATCTTTTCTAAACTCATGCATATTATCCAAATAAGTGTATTTTCTCTTTAGCACTCTGCAGTTGCGCCTGTTCTTATTCTGCGAGAGTCACCTTATTCTGCAGTACTTCAAAATTTGCCAGTCTCTCTAAATAATTCTTATTTCTTAACAGTATCTTTTTATTGTTGCCCTATTTTTAAACTCCACTTTTACTTTATCCCACTCACTAGCTATAACGTCTGAAGAAACTTCTAGCTTCCCTAGTAGTTCTCAAAATACTTTCCACTACCCATTCCTTAAATCCCTCCCTTTTTTACATGTAGGTGGGGAAGCACCAGTGTTTCATTTTTACTTCCATTACCCTGCATTTTTATCTTGGTTGTTATTGCTGCATGATCTGAAATAGTTACTGGATGTGTGTTGGAATTTTCAATTAAATGCACATGTTCCTGTGAAACATAATTTCTGTCTAGTCTAGCCCAGTCATTGTACCTTGGGGAATAATACGTAAATTCTCTCAGAGTTCCTGCTACTGAATTCACATCTTCCACACCAAATATTTTCATACATTTCTTCAGAAATATACCCTCTTTTCTTAGGTCCCCCAGAAGCATTCTCACTGTTGCAAATCAAATTCCAGTCCATCTATAAGTAATATTCCCTGCTGAAAGTGGATTTCACCCAAAAATTTCTTAAGCTCCATAAAAGCTATTTTAGACAGAGTAAGTACAGGTCAGTATAATCATCCTCCCTTGTCAGTAACACCTTATAACCACAAATCTAGCACTGCTTTCTTTTTTCCCTCTTCTATCACTAATGAGCCCCTCTAGCTACAAGTACTCCTCTTTTCCTTTGTCCCTGATATTCTGATGAATATCCACACTGAAATCCTTTCTTTATCACATTCACATGCTCACTTCTTCCCAAATGTGTCTTGTGTAGTATTGCTATTTATACTCCATTTTTATAATTCAATACTCTTACCTTTTTGCCTATACCTGTGAGGCCATTCACATTCCAAATTAATATGTTTAGTGTAGCCATTATGATAAGAAGTTATTCTTACCTATTATATATGACAGCTTTTTAAATGTCTATTTCCAGCTTTTGTGTTATATGCACCCACTAATATTTGGCAGGTTGGTCTCTTATACATTTTTTTTTCTTGTCATCTCCATTTGAACCTATCTCACATTTTACAATATTTTTCGTTTTAATGAAAACCTTCGAACAAAAACACCCCCCAGAACCTATTAATTTAACACACAAAACTATGTACATCTTCAAATAATGAATTTTAACCCACCTGATAGGAACAACTGTCCCAAATCGACAGCTGCATGCACAGGCATTAACTTAACCTAACATGACGGTTATCAATACAATAAAGCATGTTACAACCAATGCTCCTACTTGCCTTGCAATACTTGCTGTCTGTTCTTGTCTCATCTTCATTCCCCTCCCAGATGTGAAAAACAGCGTACATCCTTTCAGAAAACATTAACCTTTAGCCTTAAAATACTGTTCTGGCCAATACTGCTACTCCTTATAGTCAGATTGTCTCCATGAAAACACAGATACAAAATATACAGCTCTGCAAACCTCTCTACATACACTGAACATTAACTTGTCAAAGAAAAACTTTGCATTACATTCAGTGTCTTACACAAAAACATCATTATTAGATTATGCCAAAGGCCTTAATCCAGACATTCACCTATGCAAAAGAGAGAGAGAACATACCAACTCTACATAATTTACAATCTGCGCAGTTGTACACCCCACCCACACCTCAGCAGCTGAAGATTATAGCATATTAATTTAAACATGATTTGTCCAGCCTTTCTTCTCTTTTTACATTATAATGTCTATATTTCTCAAAACCTTGGTATCTTTAACACATACAACACTAACTGAAAATACAGTCATCTAAGTATGGAAACACTCGGAATCCCTGCAATCTCAAGTGAGCTGCTACTACTGCCATGCATTTGGTGAACACCCTGGGGCTGTGGGGAGGCCAAAGGGCAGTGCTCTGAACTGGTAATGACTGGCTCCCAGATGAAAGTGTAAATACCTTCTGGATTCTCTGTTCATTTTTATGTGACAGTACACATCCTGAAGGTCTACTGGCCACATCCAGTTGTCCTTGCTCAAAAAAGGCAGAACAGACTGAACCGTGACCATCCAAAACTTTGTGTTGCGAACTGACTTATTCAAGTCATCGATATCCAAAACTGGTCTCCAGTCCCCTATTTTCTTTAGCACTAAAAAGAATCCTGAGTAAGTTCCAGACCCTATCTGGTTAGTATTTCTACTGCTCTGCTTTCCTACAACTGGGTGGAACATCAGGGAATTTGCATACAGATAGAGGTGGAAGAGAAAAAAAAAATGATGTAACCTCTGGAAATAATCCCCGGCATCCACTTATCTTTTGTGATGTCTAACCAGGCTCTCTGGTGCTGGGATAATTGACCCACGACTGCCTCCACACGGGGATGATCAAGCTTTTTTTCAGGAGCACTGGTATGGTCTGTCAGAGAAAGAATATCTAGACTCTTGATTCTGCAGATCTCCTCTGCCGCATGGGTGGTGTCTTCCATTTCAGTCCCCGCCCCCCCGCCACTGGAGGAACTATCTCCACACAGATCTTGGAAAGGACCCTGGGACTTTCAGTACCGTGTCTTTTGACCACCTCGTTGATTCCTAGCGGTTTTTCAAGGGCTCGAAACACATACCCCACTGCAAAGAGGGCCTTTCCATTTATCTCACACCTAGAGAGAGTGTGTCCCTCACTTTTGGGACAAAAAGAGAACAATCATCAAAATGCACACTGACGAATAAAGACTTGAAGGGCTCTGCAAAATCCCACAAATGCATCCCAGCATGCCTCCTAATGAAAATACCTGAACCTGCCACCCTTGAATTACCTTCAGCTGCATGAGAGATCAGCCTCATGGACAAATTATAAATGTATTAAAGGGTTGCTAACTGTGAAACCACTGATACCACAGAAGGCTGAGTCTCAGTAGTAGTGGTCCCAGAAATGGATACTGGCAGTTCCTTAATCAAATCCCTTTGTAGTCTAGTAAAGTATGCCAGGTAGTTCAGTGACCTAAGAGCAATGGTCGCCGATGCATACACGCAGTTCCCAAATCCGCCCAAAGCCCTAGACTCCCTGTTAGGGGAGATTGACATTGGAACTCTGCTCAGCAACTTCCTTCTTGGCGTCCGCTGCCATGACCATAGCATCTACAGGCACCCCCTTACTCCAGAATTCCCTACCTATAGGTGGAGCCTTGGCTCAACTGAGTCAGGCTCTTTCCACACCCACCAAGAGATGAGGTCAATTAGCCCATCAGTGGACAGAGTAACCCAGGAGGTATACAGACCAGCTACAAAGGCTTCCAGGAATACGGATTCCTATGGAGAAGTATCGCAGGACCAACCACCTCTCTAACGATCTCATGAACGTCTCCAAATGAGATGTCTTCAAGAGGTGATTTTGGGGACCCTTCTCCTTCACTGAAATCAGTATCTTTGGTGATGGACTCCTGAGGAGAGTCCAAGAGCCTCCCCTCTTGCACTTCGTTTTCCTAGGTACTTCCTTGGTGGGGTGCTCTAGTGAAGTATTGGAAGAGAATGTAAACCTCTGTAGGGTGACCTGGAGACTTTGAGCTGGCTGTGTCTGTGGTGCAGAATGATATGGTTCAAGGCACAGAGACATCTGGGATCCAAAGGGAAGATGTGAGAGGGTAGGATCTGTCTGTCCTGCTGAAGCAGAGAATACTCTCTTCACTACCTCAAAGACAGACCAGTCAGGGAAGAAGGAAGACAACGGAACTGAGAAGTCAGGCTTCTGGCTGATTCCCTCTGTCTCAAAGGCAATCTACACAAGGCAGAAGTCAGAGCCGAGCTATCCAATGCTGAGGCTCCAAAGGGCAAAGATGGCTCCAAAAACTTCAGAGTTAACTCCAACACCTCGCACCCGACAGGAGCACTTCGGCCCCGACAGTCATCCAGAGCTGATGACATTGGAGCCAGTGCACTCAGAGATAGCTTTGGATCCAAAGATAAAAGTGTCTTCAGATCTAAACCAGATGGACCCAGAAGGCACAGATCCAGGGGCTCCAAAAATATTGGTCAAATCAGAGAAGAAGCTGTAAATGGCGGAGTGGTAGAAGGACGGGCTTCCTGACCCGAAGGGGTAGGAGCTGAAAGAACACCCATTTGAATCTGCGCTGAGAGAAATTTCCTTATCCTGTCCACATCAGCCTTGGTTAGACTTCTGGAAGATCAAGAGGAAGCCAAGAATGGGGACTTAGAATGTCGGAGTTCCAAAAAAGGAGAGCAAACTCTGGAAGGTACTGGATTAATCGTAGAAAAGTACCTAGTCCTAGGTAAGGCTGTCAAATCCAAAGTGCTTGGATCCGAAGAGGAAGGCATTGGATCCGGTGCTGAAACTGCAGAGGAAGTCTTCAAATCCAATTTGTGCTTCTTCTTAGGCAGCTCCAAGGATGAAGGAGTTGAAGACCCTGACAGTTTAGGAGATTTGGTGGAAGTCTCCTTAGTTTTAGATTTAGAGAGTTGAGCTCCAGCAATAACTTTAGAAAAGGATGTAGGGAGTAACCCTTTTAATATTGGCTTATTCTTTCACTCAGAAAATTGCTAGAGGATTAAATTTTTGATATATTTGGCAATCACATTTGAGATGATCTGGGCCTAAACAACAAATGCATAAAGAATGTGCATTTAGTAACGGCAACTTATTCCCGCACTTTTGGCATTTCTTAAACCTCAAAGGGTCTTTTCTGCCATCCTAAAATATACATATATCACTTTTTTGTTATAGATAAGGGAAAAAGGAAAGAAATACCAACAATGGTACTAAGAATACACACAACTGTGTACAAGAAAGAAAAAAAAGTAATAATAATTACCAACAATAGTAAAGAATATTACACCTAGTGTAAGAAAAGGTAAGATATATAATATAAAGTATTTAAGAAGTTAAATTTGGAAAAAAAATTATCTTTTTGAAAATTTGCTCGAGAGCTGAAGGCACCCATGGCGTATTCGCAAAAGCAGTAAAAAAGATCTGAAATATGCTAGGGGTTGGTGCATTGTGGGTAAGGAAGGAGCTTGACAGCTTTTTGATGGCCACAAGCTAAACTACAGCCGAGTCAGATCCAAGGATCGGATCCAAACTCAACAGTTGAGGAAAGAATGAAACTGATATCAGATCGTCACATTTATTCAATAATTTCAATATTGCTGGACTTCCTCCTGCTCATCTCCACCTTCAAACCCCATAATCTGGTTCAGGTCCACGGTACTCTTGATACTTCTAGTCATCTCCTGTGCTTTTTTTTTTTCCATTTCTTGAGCATTTTCTTTTGGAACACTGGAAAAGGTTTCGCTGGCAAAGTGTCTCTAAAAGCTTTATCATCAGAAAAATGAGAAGCAAAATCTCCTACTGTTTGATAGCTCACTTTTTGTTGGACAAACTCTTGTATTTCTTCCTTTGCTTGTTCTACATCAAAAAATAACTTTGATCCTCCATAAAAAAAATATTTTGAAGACATCTGGGTTCAGCAGCATGAATGTCAAACCTGCCTCTCGACATTCCCTAATTGCTGAGATAAATATGCTTCTCTTCTGCCTGGTGTACAGTGATTTTTTTTTCTGCAAGCACACTAGTTTTTCTAATACTTTGCCCTTTTGCCACAATTTTGTCAGGATTAATTATTTCTGCTGGTATGATTGAATCTTTAGTAATACAGGTCTTGGCTACTTTCTCAGGGCAGGTTTGGGGAATACACATGATATGCCCTTTCAATTTACAATCCTACTATGGAATACCAGTCCAGTCGCTTATTTGTGCATTTATAAAATTAATACAGTCTGTTCCCTCCAGTTTCCCTGGTACAGCAGAAAATCTCAGGTTTTCCCTTTGTGCTCTAACTTCTAAATCTACCATTTTTTGAAATCGTTCTTGAGCAGTCTCATACTTAGCCAGCCTTTTTTTTCACTTTGACCACTGATGTTTGCAGTTTTATCAGTTCATCTGAATAGCTGTTAAAAGCTTCTTCCATTTTTTTCCAATGTTATACTCCTTCAGTGTTTCTTAATCTGCTCTGAGCACACCTGATGTATCATTTCCTCTAGATTACTGGAAGCCATATCTTGCACCAAAGCCCGAGCATGAACTGCTTTTTTGCTGAACAGCTGAAGGATTTCTTCCAGTCAGTGTTTTCCTCTTCACCTTTTCTAGCTGATTTTCTTTGAGGCTCTCTAAGTTTCGTCTTTGCTGGCATCCAGGCAGTGTATTTACTAGCCAGTAACTGATTTTACTAAAACTTCCAGTTTGTGTCCCTTAGCTCTCTTAGTTTTGTCATATTGGGAGAGCTAAAATCAAGCTACTGATCAGTGTGTAGTCATCTTGGAAGTACAATAAAAAAAATCTTTGATGCTACATCACAGATGAGAACAGTAAAGCGTAAAAGAAAGAAAAAAAGAAACAAGGCACAATCTTTTGGATAGGAATAGCAACTCAAACAGAATAGGAGATGCTGAGTTTTGTCACATGCAACATTTATCATAAAAATCCCAAGGAAGTACTGCTAGGAAACCCAGTCCCAGGCTATCCGTGGAACAGAGCAAGTATGAATGTGACACAATTCAGATAAAATATAGTTATGTGTAGATAATTACTTAAAGTTTCCTGAAATAATCAAAATGAAATAAGTTTAACTGATTTTTTAAATTTATTTGCTAACTGGTTAAAAGAAGGGTTCATTTTGGACGTTTTTTGTTCAATACCTGGGCCACGAAATATAAGTTTACAGCTTAAAGCTGAAGCTGCTAGTAAAGCAACTTAACCAAGATCCTGTGTAGTGTATCAGGAAGACAGTATGCTATAAAGAAATTGCAGAAGTATGCACAAAATAAATATAATAAAACTCCAGACATCAGTACAAGATAAATAAAATGAAGCTGAGGTTCCAGGAAGAAAAGAGAAAAAATTCACAATCAATCCTCTTGCAAGAAAATAGAGACTATCAAAAATTTATGGTCAAGAGCATCGGAGAGACACTTCAGATGTTGTGCCTCCAAGTACAACTGTACTGCAGCAAGAAATATCCTAAAATAAAGCTTAATCACTCAGTATAAACAGTCCTATTAAAATCGCCACACACGGAAAACTACTGAAGGGCTATTTCAAAAGTAAGCATGAGTCTAAGGACAGAAAAGTTAATTTACTTAAAACGTTTTTATATATATTCAAAAATCATTTGAGCTTGATGAAAATGCACATGATGTGCTTAAGTATAGTGTTAAAGTTAATTTTCAAAGACCAGTCTAATAGAATGAAAGGGATATTACAATAAAGTAAATATAAATCTGTTACTTTATAAAAAATGGAGATGTTATATATGTACATACAGCATTTAAGTCTAATGAGCTAGCTACAATGATTTGCATATAATTTGCTACATAGTTCATCTGCAGAATTCTCAGATGGAATACAGACGTCAAGGAGATTAGACTGCCATCTCTTGTATGTGTATGTTAGGTCTCCTGACATGACATTGACCTAATAGGACTCCTGAATCCTCATCTCCACAAGAGGAATGGATACATACATCAGGGAATTAATTAGTATGCTTACTGCTTCCAGGATTCTAAAAGTGTCAACAGTGATGCCTCTGTCCGTTTCCACTCACAGTCCGGTATTGCCTGTTTGCACAGAGATACAAACATGTCATCATGCTCAGTTATGAATCACATCATGAACTGTCAGAACAGATCTGATCTAATCAAGAAGGGCTATTTTCACAGCTCCCCTTCCACAGGTCTGAGGGTAGGAAGACCTGCCCATGGTTCCAAACATTTTTCATGGAGTCCCATTCCTACTGGATCCACTTGTAAAAACTTGAAGTGTTAAGACTCAGAATTCAGAGTCCCGTAATGTGGAAAATGAAGGGCAAAAAAATGGCATATATAAAGTTACAGGTTATCATTTTTAGGAATACTCCCTTTTCTCTGAAGTATAGCGATCTCAGAATTGGTAAATATAAGTTTGGAGGGTTGGGACCTTGCCCCCAAATCGGTGTGTGTGAAAAGCAATGTTTGATAGCTTTTTCATGCATTTTAAGTCTTTATTTTTGGTGTATTGGGAATGTATTACAGGTCCTGCCACTTCATTAAGGAGCTGGATCCATTTCTTAATTATGGAGGGCTCCATATCCTGCAGTGAAACCTGCAACTGCTAAAGATGCAGAAACAGAAGACCAAATTGGGAAAGGAAGGGATTGCTCACCACTCCAAACAATGGTGGCACAGCCTTAACTCCAGAAAATGATAGATAAGTAAGCTGCAATTCTATAGCCAATGAGACTTCAACTTCTACTACAGCAGACACATCCTCAGGCGTGCAAATGTTACTGCCAAGATCAAGGGCGTCATTAAAATTGGAAAGTACAAGAATGGCTAATAATGGTCTGCCAGTTTATGGAGATTCCAAGGCCCGTGCCCTTGCAGTTTACCAAGTCAATGATGTTATCAAAGAATTGCTTGATAAACTAACCAGGACTCAGTCATTCAAGTAAGAGAAAACATATAAGCTCTTCTCTTGGAAGGCCTCTCTCACATCAGGCAAGTGCCTTTGTAAAACCTCTGGGTGCACATGAGACACCAAACAGCAGAGACTGGACTGAAAATGGATCCCAATAATGGTAAACTAAAGGAAACTCCCATGTATCTGTCAAATTCAGTGATGACATCCAGGCAACCTGTGGAAGAAAGGGGCATGATTCCTGTACAGTCAACATCCACACAGTATACTTGTTTATGCTGCTGAAATTCAAAATGAGACTAAAATCTTATGTTATCTTTAGAACTAGAAAAAGGCAATGGTAAAATCTATAGCTCCATCCAAAGAAATGACAGAGTCTAGAGACTCTTTGAGGAGTTGAATCTGGGCTTGCTTCATGATAACCATGAAGGCAGCTTGGTCTAGGAACACAGCTTTTTGTGGGAAAAGACCCAAAAGCTCTAAACTGTCTGCTGCAAACATGTTAATAAATCATTGTCTTTTGTGATAGCTTTCCAATTTAAAACAAGCTTGGACAGCAGTAAGAGAGGAGACAGCTTCAGTGTCAGTGGGACTGGCAACATAGCCTGATACCTAGCAAGCTGCAAAATCTGTTAGGGGCTTCTCCTTGGCCACTGGCCTGAGGAAAAAAGCACACTGGACCAGTGAGGATCATGTAGGTACTTAATGGCTAAGGACACGTTTGCTTCTTCTGGAAGTTTTTCTCCAAGTCTTGGAAGGCCTGCCCCAAGAGGACCCCCCCCGAGGGGAGCATCCAGGATGATTTACCTAAACCCATCCCTATAGGATCCTCCTCCTATACATTATCAGAACCTGTTGTCCTATCCATAGCATCAGTGCAATTAAAATTAGGGTAAACAATAAGAAAGCCCACTGTAAAATCTGTGGCAAGAGTTTTAATTAGCTCCTTATTAATCCAAGAATTAGGAAATGCTGAAAGATCTTCTAATGCCAGACCAACTAGCGAGAAATGAATCCTAGAAAAGTGAGATAGACAGTTAAGGGTTTGCCAAAACACAACTGTACTATGTCCATCCATATCACTATTGCAGTATTCCTTACAGTATGGAGAGTATAAAAGCTCAAGAGGAACTTGGGAGGAGGAAGGTCCAACAGAGCCCCAAAGAAAGCCATGCAGGTTAGCCCTGGCAAATTTGATTCTAGCCTTGAAAATCATATTCAGCTTATAATGTTTGGTAAAAGTATGCACAGAAGTCCAAGTAGCTGCCTCAAGGATGGAAGTTGTACCCAAACCTTTGAAAAAAAAAACACCATAAGAAGCCACAGCACTGGTAGAATGAGCATTAACAGAAGCAGAAAGGCTTTTCCCATGAAAAGAATAAAAAAAGGGAATGGTCTGATAGCTCCAGGAGGAAATAGCTTGTTTAGAAACAGCCAAACCTGAAGACCTAGAATAAAAAAAAAAAGTTGCTCCGATTTACAAATGTCTTTAGTTTTATCTACATAATATCTGAACTGTCTAAGCAAATCAGAGGTGTGAAGGACCTTCTCACTAGCAGACTGTGGAGAAGAGAAAGTGGGCAAATGAACAGACTGATTAAAGAACTCATTAACCACCCTGAATATAAAAGAAGGCTTAGTACGAAGAGACACCCTGATCTTATGAAAATCTAAAAAAGGAGGTACAGCCATAAGGGCCTGAAGCTCAGACACCCTTCTAGTTGAAGTAAGGGCCAAAAGAAGAACAGTATTCCAAGCACAATGCTGTAAGAAAGCTGACGCTGCAGGCTCAAAAACAGCATGAGTCAATTTTTCAAAAAAAAAAAAAAAATTAAGGTCCCATGAAGGAGGAATAGTCTTTCTGGGAGGCCTAATATGGAGGATGCCTTTAAGGAATTGTTTGACCTCAAATCTAGAAGCCAAAGGAAGAGTCAAAAGCAGACCAGCAGAAACAGCAAAGGTGAGCTTTAACTAAAGAGTAAGCCAACCAAGCATGGAGCAATTCAAACAAAGAAAGAACCAAAGGAACTTCCACAGAAAGTGGATCCAGGTTACAAGCAAGACACCAAACAAAAAATATATTCCATTTTGACAAAGATTTCCTGGTAGTCAGTTTCCTGGCCTCCAGCAAAACCCGAAGCACGTCCTCAGAAAAAAGGTGGCCAAAAGGGATCAAAACCTTATCACCCACAGTGTCAGATGAAGAACGGACAAGTGGGGATGGATGACAGACCCCTTGTCTTGTGTGAGTAGGTCCACTCTTTGAACTAACTTGTGATGATTGCCCTTGGCCAAGTGCAGAAGAAGAAGAGGGAACCAATATTGTCTGGGCCAAAAGTGAAGTCACAGACAAGATTTTGGGAGAATCGTGTTCTATCTTGAACAGGACTCTCTGTATGAGAGGAAGGAGACGGAAGGCATAAAGAAACATCCCCTTCCAAGAAAGGAGAAGGCGTCCACCTTCCAAGCCAGAGGAAATGGGCTCTGGTGCAAAAAAGAGGAAGTTGTCTGTTCGGAGGGGAGACAAAAATATCTACCTGAGCAGTACCCCACTGATGAGCAATGTACTGAAAAGACATCCCTGTGAAGCATTTGTTCGTGAGTCTGCATTATGGACCTGCTCAGACAGTCTGCCACAATGTTTTGTTCCAAAGGAATATAAACAGCCTGAAGAGTCAATTGATACTGGGTAGCCAGATCCCAAACTTGTTGATGTACCACATCACTGTGGTATTGTCTGTAAAGATTTTGAGGGGCCCTAGACGGAACAGAGAATGGCAGTTCTGAAGAGCCAGAAAAAGAGCCCTCGTCTCTTTGATGTTGATATGGTCCTTCTTCTGACAAAGGGACCAAAGGCCCTGAACTTTTAGAGGGCCAAAAGACGTCCCCATTCCATGTCTGAGACATCAGAAGAGAGTTCCTGAGAGGGGACTATAGGCTGAAAAGGAAGCTCTGGCTTGAGAGACAGTTGATGAATCCACCACTGAAGCTCTAGTTTGAGGCATGGAAGAAGAGAAATTGGAAAAGTCCAAAGGATGAAAATGTTGGAGCCAGACTGACTTTAGAAACCAATGTAGCTTTGTCATATGAACCCTGGTTAGAGGAAGCATAGGAATGGTGGAAGCCATGTACCCCAGATCCCTTAGAAACTTGATGGCTGTAACGGAGACCAGAGGAAAAAGGGACTGAAAAATGCAATCAGGGTTAAAGCCTTGGAAAGTGGCAGGGATGCCAGCATAGGAATGGTCTGTAGCATGCATCCGAGAAAAACATGATCCTGAGAACGGCTCAGGAAGGATTTTTGGAAATTACTGAGAATCCTAAGCTTTGCAAGAGGCAAACAGCACAGAGAAGGTGCTAAAACAATGCCTGTGGAAAGGAAGCATGAATGAGCAGGTCATCTAAATAAGGAAAGGTCTGTATTTCTCTCACACTGCAAAAGGTAATCACAGGAGCACAGCATTTGTTGAAGACCCTTAGGGCAGCAGACAGGCCAAAGGGCAAAGCAGAGAACTGAAAATGCAAGGAAGAAAGAGAAATGCAAAATATTCCTGAAATGGAGATAGGCATCCTTGCTATCCAGAGAGACTAGGAAAGCCTGAGGTACAAGACAAAACAAAGTTTGAAGGCATAGCATTCAAAAGGAAGGAACATTTAAAAAGGTGTTAGCTGAGAAAGATTCAGAATGGGTCTCTGGGTGCCTTCTTTCCTGGAAACCAGAAACATTCTGAAATAAAACCCCCTTCCCCTTTTGAGGAGAAGAAACTGCTTGGACAGTGCCTTGAGATAATAGACTCTGAAGGACATCCGGAAAAAATGGCAGCTGTTCCTGAGGAGGTTGAGGAATCCAAAAAAGGAGGAAGGGATTTCCATACCATGTAATGTCATTGATGAATGATGGGCAGAACCCAATAATCCTGAGGGATCCTTAACCAATTGTGAAAAGACATGGAAAGACAAAGAGAGACAGGCACTTGACTTAGGAGGGAAGGAAGAAGCTAGTCAGACAGAAACTGGTTCGTTTGGAAAAGGAGGCAACTGAGCTGTAGGAGTCTGAATAGATTTAGCAGGAGGAGCTCTTCTAGAACCCTTTTTGCCTTTGGGAGGAGGGCAAGACGGTCTATGTACAAAGGCAGGCTTGGTAGGAGAATTCCTTTTAAATATGGGAAAAGGATAAATAAAAATATCTTTTAATATCTACATGGTCTTTCCCTTCTCCCGAAGAGACTAAAAAGCTCTGCAGCTGCAGAACCAAAGAGATTTTTATTATAAAGAGAAGCAGCCATCAATTTGGCCTTAGTGTCATCAGGCAAAGAATAACACCTTAACACAGAACCAAAGGCAGCAGCTCTAGAAGAGGCATCAGATGCTCCATAACTACATTTAATGGAATGGTGAGCCACTTGAGAGAGGACTCTAAACAAAGAGAGGGCCAATGCCTTCCCCTCAGAATCTGGAAGGTCTAAAATAACTTAAAAAGCTTGAGAGAGAAGGGATAAGACATACCTGGTCATATAGGTCTGGTAATTCACAGCCTGAAAGGTCAGGGGAGCAGCAGTGTATACCTTTTTGCCCAATCTTTCCATGGCCCTATTGTCCTTGTCAGAGGGAAACAGCTTAATACAAGGCAAAAGCTTGGAAGGTTTATCAGAACAAACAGAAATAACAGAGGGGTCCAGCAGAGGGACACTTGTAAAGGAATTTACAATCAGGCACCTTATAAAACCTGTCAGATTTGTAGAAGTAGGGGGCTGGAAATCAGCAGCCTGAGAAGCAGGTGAAAATGTGACAAACAAAGCAGCAAGAACAGGAGGAACAACAGTGAGGTTAGAAGACTCCATTTGAAGGAGTTCAAATTACCTCTTTTGAACATCAGAAACCTGTGTGCAGCCCCACTAAAAAAAATTCCATCTTACGAAAGATAGTATCCCCAAAGGAAATCTCCTCAAAAGGCAAGTCTTCTTCCTCAGAACCTTAATCCAGTGGAGAGGAAATCTGGGAGGAATAGGTCAAAGCCTCTTCATTAGAGTCAAGGTCCTCATCGGAAGAGTCCAGCTCCCCGGGCCTCTTAAGAGAAGTAGAGGACCGGGGGGAAGGAATAGAGACTCCGAGAGGCCTTCAACACCATGAGAACACTAAAGAACTCCTGTGTAAAATCCTGCAATTCATGCTGAGGATCCTTAGCAGCATGGGAAATGTGCTTTGTCTTCTGTTTCTTCTTCAGAAACTTCAGTCCTAAACAGCTTAAGAGGTTTGGACCCCTGCCAACACTCAGTGTGGTGGGAATCTCCTCCATGAACAAGAATCTGTGGAACACCCCACAGTCCCTCGGACATAATCAGCCGTGGTTCCCCCTGAACATTCGAAACAGACGTCCGCAAAGCCTCCGAGGACAAGCAAAAAGCTGGATCCATGTTGACCTCTGAGGCACTTGCTGCATAGGAATCTAACAGAAAAAAAAAACAGACAATCCTCTGGGTTTTCACCAACCTCAAGAGAGATGTCTGGGGGAGGTGGTACAGCAATTAAACCTGTCTTATCTTTCTGGGTCTTCTTCTTAGAAGACAGCTGACCCTCAGGACAGGACGATTCCACCATTATACCCTGCGCCAACTTAAGACACTGGTTTTCCAGGTAGATGCATAAGGAGGACAGACTACAAAGAGTCTGACAAACAGGGCACAACAAATGGTCATGAGAGGCACCTAAGCAAAACAAACACTGCTTGCGATCGTCCTTACAGAGAATCTGTCTCCCACATTGGCATTTTCCCTTTCTGGATGACATGTAACCTTACAACCAAAACAAAAGGCAAGATAAGAAGAAAAACCCAATGGGGCACTTATCTGAAAATGATTTGGTAACTAGCAGATGAAGGAGAGTTCAGACAGATGACCAAAGATGGCGTTTGGACTGGTGGCAAAGAAGTTCTGAGGAAGGTACGTCCATACGCCACCTTTATATGCCCTATGCCATGAGAGGGGGGCATATGTGTGACGTACAACATCCCTATAACAACCTAAAGCTTTGGTATACTAGCCGAACATCGGACTACCCTAGTGTAAGAAATACTGCAACAGTGATATGGTAGGACATCACTTACTTATCTACCATCTCCAGTGCTTTAGAATCCCTATAATGTGGTAAACTGGAAAAGTGAAACGGTGTTGTGGCCTGTGGCAGTGATCATAAGTCAGTTCTAGGAGGCTTAGATACTACCATCATCCAGCTAATATTAGGTTACAAATATGGCATCCTTGAGCACAGGCACCAAGAGTGAACTGGTTTACAGCTGCATATCCCTTTCCAAATACTTATTTAGATGTTTCTGGAGGGGAGGAGGTAAGTGGGTCACAAGCCAATCCATTCAGGATTTCATAAGAATGAGAGCTTCTTCAAAGGTGGTGCCAACTTGGTGGGTGAAGTGAACTCACTGACCTTATCAGTATATGAAATAAAGGTCTCCTAATCCACTGATCCACCTTTCCAAAGGATAGAATCAGAACATCACAAACTCATGCTCCAAGATGAGATGATCCATACATATCCTGCAGACTTCCACAGGGATCGAGAGAGGGATGTGTAATCGCAAAAGGTCAGGAAATGGTGCACTTACAGTTGGGAATGTTCCCACTAAAACCCTGCACAGAGCATGGCAATGGTATCACCCTAGATTTCCCATTGATGCATTATGCTGAGGAGATAGCATCACAGACATCAAAATGATGTTTAATGTCCAACACCTGGGCCAACCTGTAAGCCCTTGTCTTGGAGGCCTGCATGGACTTTCCTCTATCTGGTCTTTCAAGCATTGCTGGGCACAGAGGTCTGGTGAGAACAGTCAGTCACTGGTTATAAATGCAACCATGAAGTATGTGCAGAAGTACTTGAGTGACTTTTCATAGGATTTAGGTTGGTGACAGGGAGATCTAATCTCCAACTCAAACTCTGACAGGAATCTCCCAAACCTAATTATGACATTTACAGAATTTGCAGGAGCTAAACTTCAGGAATCTGAGAAATACACAAGCACTGTGTGTGTGTGTGTGTGTGTGTGTGTGTGTGTGTGTGTTGGGGGGGGGGAAGTGGAGGACAAGTACATCATTTCACATCTAGAGGTAAGAAACTGATGATATGTTATCCAGACTGACTGAAAATATTCTGAATTTGTAATGGGACAACTGGATAAGGGAATGGTATGCAATGGATCAAAAGCCAAATATAATAAAAGATGTACTGCAGTGTCAAAGAACCAAGCTCCTTACTTCCATGAACACCATCCCAAAAGAGGTCAGAGATGAGGTTGGCTCAGTTGTTTGAGATGGACATATAAAATATTCAGATCGATTACAAGATAAAAGTAAAAGGGAAGTAGGCAAGAACTTTAGCACATACTTAGCAGCTTCTCTTCTCCCTGATCTTACAATGGATCAGTCTGATGTTTCAGGTCCCAAAGATGAGGGAGGAGGTAATTTTGAAAGGAAATGTTGACACCACTGGGAGAAGACCAGCTATGAGCTAACAGACTTGGTCTCTGAAGTGGATTGCAGTCACTCTTGTTTCACCTAGGACCTCATTCTCACAGAAAATATTACAGCCATGCTGGCAAGAGTCAAACTATCAAAACCCATCAATTTATGGATTATATGAGTTGGGAAAGACTGACCGACTTATAAATGTATCAAATATTGATTACTTCCAACTTTACCATCAACTGCTGACACAAAATGTAAAGGTTTATGACATATCTGTAAAGGGTGGTTGTAATACAATTGCCTTACAGGGCCCCTTTACCCTCTAAGATCGCTTTATCACTTTCCTTTCCTGTTTTGGTTTGCTTAACTAAAACTTCAAAATAAAACTGAAGATGCAGTTGCTCTCATCTTAGAAACTGGCAGAGAGCACAATTTAAGGAAATTTTAAATGCAAGTGTCCTAGTATAATGCCCTGGAAATTTCATGAGAGTATATACATTTTTGTGGAGATGCCATTCTTTTCCTTCTATCCCGGTCTAGAAAAAGCCCCCAATCAATCACCGGAATGGAAACAAACTTCTTGAAAATGGTCACTATGCCAAGGAAGGAAGTGTGTCATACATTTTTGAAGATATTGATAACGGTTTTTGCCAGACGTGAACCCTCTCATCTCATTGTGACTGGATGTTCTGTCAGGCACTACAGCCAAGAATGTGCTTACAGTTACAGCTGAAAATCTTGTAGCAAAGATGTGAGGACAGTTATTAAGTGAAGGAGTGCCTTTCTGCTGTATACTAGCTTGTCACATGCAACCCAGCAGCTCAGGAAGGCATATGTAGTTGTTCAACTCTGAATATTCTTCCCCGGGCATTTTTTTATAATTTTTATTACTCTGTTAGTATCCACTGCAAGAAATACATGGATTTTTTAATAAGCAGGGAAAGTACTGATAGCTGGCAATGAAGGTCAAACTGGATTTTGTTAAAAACATCTCCAAGGGTTCTGTAAAATAAGATGGAAAACTTGAACTGCATGAATATTTTTAAACTCATTTCATTTGATAAAGTTTTAAATTGGCCTTCCTGTAAAGCAATTTTACAGTGTATTAATTTATTAATTCTACATAAGTTTAATTAAACAGATATAAAAGATAATTCACACCACGCAATTTTGATGAGGCAGTGCAAAGTTTTATTGTGAATTTAAATAAAAAACTGAGTGCTTATTTATTTAATTTACAGTACAATAACCCACATACTGTATAGCTTCTTTGAAACTGCGATTAAACAAAATATAGTGTCATCTTCCTGTGCGGATATTTTTCTTAGGACATTTTAAAATGATGCAATTTTGTATTAGATGCAAAGAAAATTAATAAAACACGTTAATTATGTGCATTTTACTCCAATAAGAACATGGGGTACAAAGAGGAGAAATACAGACTTACCAAATCTCTCCTGGACCATCAATGCAACCTTTTTCCCTACTTGCGTGCTGCCTGTGAAGGAAAGCAGGTCTATTCTCTCATCTTTCGCCAGTGCAGTTCTATAAGACAAAGAAGATTATGAGACTTCAACATATTTGCATTTGGACAAACAGTCACTTCTCCAATTTCAACGGACTTTTTTCATCTAATTTGCTTGCTCTACTCACTTGCACAGGAAACAAAGAAAGCAAAAATCTACAAGGCTTCGAATTTCAAGATTTTTTCTATAAATCAGTAAGAAACTGGATTACTCTAAAATTAAGTTACAGGAAAAAAAAGAGACAGTCACGTGAAAAGGTAAAAACCAGTACTGCTATGTGAATTTTCTGAAGCAAGAAATGCCAATGTCCCAAAGATTTGTTTCATTACATATATCATGAGACATTTATACAATATTATCAGGAGATCCTCCTGAAAGAGTACATACAAAAGATATTTAGAACTGCTATTTTTTGTTGCGATTAAACTCTCATATATTAAAATGCGTCAGAGTCTAAAATACAAATTTTTTTACTTCAGTCACTTCAATGAACTATCTTCTTCTTTCAGCTTTTTCCCGGTTAGGGGTCGCCACAGCGGATCACCTGTCCGCATCATGATTGGCAGTGGAGTTTTTACAGTGTTGAGTTGCCAGCCCGGCGCCCAACCTTCTGCAGAAGACACATACACGCACACACTCACACCTAGGGCCAATTTAAAAGTTTCATAAACCAGCGTTTGTATTTGCTCAGTGTTGAGCAGCTTTCCAATTATTTCCTGATTCTGTGTCATGTGGTGCCATCTTCTGATGATTAAATTGTGGTGAAGTGGGAAGGGTTTATTTCCGTAATCTGCATCAGATTTTAACACAATGCGACACAGACTGCAGCCCAGTCAGTCAGACAATAAATGAATAATTAAATATACTCATATTCAAATAAAGGTAAGAAAAGCAAAACCTAACAGAATAACAGTCCCAGTAAAGCAGTGCTTGGCATACAGTATAATTAAATATGTAACAGTCATCACTGCAGCACCAATCCAGTCAAAGTATAGCACACACAAATATACTTTACTGTAGGACTATCATTGAGCTGATTGGCATGCCCCTAGTTTTCTTCCTAAAAATGATCATCTCATGGTAGGCAACTATTTATTATAAAAGTGTTATTACACACCATGGTGAGTGCTATATACTTTAATAAGAACCGTATCTCTCCCACTTTACTTTTCTTACATTTTTGCAATTTATCGACTGAATGACTGCTTGATTATGCTACATTATATATCACTTTGTGCAACTCTGATGCATACTATCAAAATCATACCCACCCACTACAAATTAACCTCACAATTGCAAAATCATAAGTATCACCAGCCGAGATGGAATTAAGTAATTTAACAGCTGCTTAGCATACAGTAAACACAAACATAATTTTAGTAAACTTAATGCATACAGTTCCACTGAAGTAGCTGCAGTGGAAATTGCGTAAGTTAGAATCAGGAATCCAACTTTACATGACGACAGTATAATTAGAAGGAAATGAAATGGTAAAAAAAAATTCCGCATATGATCTTTAATAGATCCAGTGATTGAGTACATCTTCTCTACCAATTACAGCTTGGCTTTTTTCTCTGAAGATCCCACAAGGGGAGGGGTCACTATCAGCACCAGGATATGCTGTGATGTCAAGCAATGACTACATAAAAGTGCACCTAACTCCTAATCCTGCCAGTTCATTCCCAACTTCCAGAGAATGAACAACCTGCAAATTAAGCAACAATAATAAAGACAACACCTACATCACTAAAAGAAACATGTCAGACTTACAGTGAATTTCAAACACCAAGGGCTACATGGGGGTGCTACACAGGCATAGGGAGACAGAAGGAAGTTACTGGTCGCCCTGGTCGCCCATCAAGAAGGGTCTCTTCATAGATCAGACATTGTATGTAGCAGTGGACCCCCCCCCCATGCTTGGCCTAAATGATAAGTAGTAAACAAGCAGGGTAGAAGAAACTGGAGGACAGACCAGGAGCCAAGACTCAGAAGACTGTCACCAAAATACAGCTTCACCAAATGAACTATGCCACCTGGAGCCATGGCTGAGTAAGTAATGCTTGGTAAGGCTGTCTCCTAAAGTCCAACTGCTAGATGTTTGCATTAGAAACATTCCAGACATACTCAATGGAGGATGCCATATCCCCACTGCAGTGTCCTTTAACCAAAGCATTTTTAGTGAGCCATCAGCTACCCAATATGGTAAATTATGGTAAAGGCAATCCTTTCAGAAAGGATTTGCTTGGCACCTGATAGCCTTTCACTCCTTGGTGCAAACACAACACGCAACTGGTATTCCTAAACTCATATATCTATTTCCGGAACTACCTCAGCTGGCAGTGCATGAGCAGAGTATGACAGGTTCTCCTGCTTCTGGTTTCTGCCCTGGTAATGAAAAGTGCGAGATGACTGGACTGCTCAGGGATAATTAAAAAAACATTTTCAGGACAAAGCGTGGATTCCTCATAAGGAATACCTGAACCTTGTGAAAGCCCAAGCATCTTTTCCTACATATAACAACCTGAAGTTCCAGCATCCTATAAGCAGAGGTTACAGCTATCAAAACAGAGTTTTCCATGAAATGTAGTTATACACCACCAAGACACTAAGCTAAAATGGCACTATGAGGATCACAAAGCTTGGATTTCATAGAAGGCAGGAGTTGTTCAAAAGATGGCAAAGATGCAGCATTCCTTTACAATACAGTTGACCAGCCACAGCAAGACTACATTCTTGACATCTACATGGTCATGATGGGCAGTACCTTGACCACCCAATAACTGAAGCTGAAATCAAATCATAAAGTTGTAGGAAGTAGGCCAGGATAATTTGAAAGCTAAACAACTGGGGTGGTATGAGGTGCTATTTCAGCCATGGACAACACTTTCTACTTGAAGGTAGAAACCTGCTATGGGAAAGGTTTCCTAGCAGTATTAATGTCCTCTGAGATGCCAGCTGTCTAGGGATTAAAGGATTTGTTTCAGAAGGCATGCCATTAGGCGGTGCCAGCTGTCACCCCTTGGCTGCTAGGATCAGAAAATATTCCTGTGCTGTCACGCATCTGAGTGCCTGAAGCAATTTCTTTCATGGCCAACTAGCTTTGATCTTTCTTAATGCAGTTAAGTGATGAATCATGTATATTATACAACGCCTTCAAAGACTTATAAACAAGCTTCCCCCTTGCTATCAGAAGAGGTCAATCATTAACGTTTTTCAAATATAATCTCAATATATGCATATAAAGTAGAAAACGTTAACATGGGGTTACTGTAATCAAGCTTCTTGAAGGCTAGTATGGTGTAAGCTTGACATTTGACCCTATTACTCTGACACATTATGCTATCTGCAAGGTCATGCAGTTTCTGTTAGTTACCTATATTAGGGAGGTGCACAAATTTAAAAAGTTTGACTTTTTTACAAGCTGGACACAACACTGTTGCCTCTTAAATGCACTCTTATATGTCCTACCACAAAGCTGTTTTTATCTAATCTAGTCAAAAACACCAAATAAACAAATACACAACACAGGCAAACAGATGCATGTTTTCCTGAAACAGAAAGAAAACATACCCAATATCAGCTCCACCACAAGTCAGGGAACATATGGCTCCAGGCAACTGGTTTTCTTCCAAAACTTCTGACACAATCCTGAAAAAAAAAAAAAAATGCATGATTAAAGGTTTGCACAAAATTTACCACCCTGATAAAACTAAACATTTTAAAGACAACCACTCAAAACTGTCCAGTCAAGTGAGTGTATTACACAATGTCCAGGAGAAGGACAGGAGCACTAAGGGCTCTCAGGTAGGACATCCAGCACTGGCAGTGGGACGAGACTGCAGCAGTACATGGAGGAATGGTCTCGCAAAACCAGTTCTCATTTAAGACACAACATTTATTACTTATTTTATTTATTTATTTATTGACTTTGTTGACCAGGAAAGTCTGACCGGGTTTAACCCATTTTTATCAGAGGTCCCACGGAGAAAAGCTCCATTACACAGTGTTTTTAATGAAGAGTTTTGTTTTCAACACAATTATACAAAATAAATACTTAAATTCAGGAGTTAAATAAAATATAGGATTGTATACAGAATGATAAAGGACAGGTTCATACAGTACATCTGATTACATAGAAAATTTTATACAAGCTGCTAGAATCATAATATTAAGAAAAGGCACTGACTGATGGATGATACAAATTGATGTAAGTGACAGGGAAATATAACTGAGCATGAGAGTTAGTCTAAGGGTTGTAGTAATTTCAGAGAAAATAAGGTGAGGGACATTGTCTAAAAGATCATAGGTTCATACTAGACTACCGACCACCTGGTTCTTTACAAGCCTAGCCATGCAACCCAGCCCAGTTTTGTCCTAGAGTTCCTTGGATGCCTACATGGTGAGGTGTTAGTTGGTAATTAATTTACTTACTGTCGACTTCTGTCCATCAGAGCATGGGGGTCAGGCTGGGGATGAATTTTGTGATTCCCTATCCAATGATAAACGTTTCTTTTGAACACTCAGATTAACTTTGCTTCACGTTAAAGGGGAGCTTATTCACAGCTCGGGGATCCTTTGAGACACATATCAGTCCTTCCAGCAAGTCCTATTTATGTTGCAGACAAAGTTCAGGTCCTTGGATCTAGTGTTTCTGGGGATGTTTATCTTACAGATGTGCAAGAGCTCCATCAGATCTGGATCTCAGGATGCCTTACACGTTAGGCACAGATTGCTTCTCAGTAACCTGTATGAGACCGAGTACAGAGATAATGCCTTAAGGCAATCAATGTAGGACAGGATATTTGTACCTTGGATTCTCATGCTAAGGAACCTTTTAGGGCGTTCCAACTGTTTCAAGTGCCTGCAATGCTCTCTCATGTTGGAAAGTACTAGGCCCGATATGTTTGATCCTCTATCTGCAGAGTGCATTATCTGGTCCAGGGTGCTTGGGTTGATGAAGTCTACGAAATGCTGAGCCTGTGAGTTAGAGACATTGTACGTTTCCCAGTTTATAGAGGGGTAGTTAAAGTCTCCCATGAATAAGGTATTTCTTTGGATGGTGAGTGTCTCCAGTAAGTCTAGGTAATAGTTGTGAGCTTCATGGGTCATAGAGTGTGATCTATAGCTGGTTAGTACATGCTAGGGAACCTTATCTATGTAGACTTGCATCTAGATGAACTCCAGGGCATGATCCTGTTTTACCAACCTAGAGTTGTATTTGCTGCTAACACAGATTGAGACATCTCCACCTTTAGCCACTGTCTGTTCTGCTGTTGGACTAAACGTGTGGAAGGCACTGCAGCCTTCCAGTGCTTAGAGTACTTTCTGCAACTTTAAACCAGGTCTAGGTAACAGCACAGATGTTTACATTCTCCAGAGTGAGGAGAGCTTGTAGGGTGTAGAGCTGTGCATTTTCTATCTTCTGTGTCTTTTTGGGTACAGTCCTGGAATAGAATCTTGCCAGCTGATTGTTCAGAGAGGAGGCAAACAGGTCTACACGAGGTACTCCCCACAAATGGATCAATTCTTGGAAGACTCCCTGATCTAGTTTCCATTAGTGAGGATCTGCCCTGGTCCTGCTCAGCAGTTTTTTTTTTGCTCTGACAGAATGCAGGATGCCTGTAGAGTGGCACTGTGCCGTGAAGTATCATCCCAAGCTAATATGGCTAGTCTGCAAAGGGGGGTATGACTTGGTACCTCCTTGCTTCTTGATGTACCCCATGAATCTGGTATTGTCTTTAACAACTTGAAGAGGTCAAAGGGACCAAAGATGAATCAGAGAGTTACCTGCCTTGATCAGGGCAAGCATTTCTTTTATATGTATGTGCTTTTGTCTACCTTTGGTGCCCCACAACCTTCTCTCTCCAGAAACTGCTCCCCACAACCTTATCTCTCCAGAAACTGCTCCCCACAACCTTATCTCTCCAGAAACTGCTCCCCAAACAAAGTCCAATGCATCTGTGGTGACTGACTGCTTTTGAAGCAAGGAAGGAGAAAAGGAGACCAGTGTTTTGGGAAATTTGCTGTTTCCACCAAGTGGTTTCTCTTCTGACAAACCCCAGTACTGGAATTTGAAAATAGAAAGAGAGTTGGTACTGAGACCGAAAGATATCAGATACCACTGTTCCTTTCTCATGTGGTATCTTGCCAGGGTTATCATGAGAATAATAGATGCCATGAGACCCAAAACTCTGCAGTACTCCCTCTCAGTGACCAAAAAGTCTGAGTGGAAAACCTTAGAAATAGATATATTTTTTCCTGTTGAAGAAAAGCTCTTAACCGACATGTCTAGCTGACATTACAGGAACACAATCCTGTTTGAAGGAGTCAACAAAGACCTGAATATTCTCTTGGAATACCAGCTCATGTAAGAGATCTCTAACCTAAGTGAGAGATTCTTGACAATTTGAATAAGACTGCACAGATAAGCAAGTCATCTAAATAAGGAAAATGTGGATACTCTGTAGCCTGCAATGAGCTATAGATGGAACTACACACTTTGTGAACATTCTTGTTGTAGTCCAAATAGAGGTAGACAGTCCAAAGGGCAAGGCCGGAACTGATAATGTGATCCACACACACACAACCTAAAGAAACATCTGAAATCTGGATGAATAGGGATGCGGTGATGAGCATGTTTCAAATCTAGTGTTACTAGGAAACTTAAAAAGGAAAAAGAGGTAACAGGTTGTGAAGTGACAGCATTTTGAACTTGGGCACTGTAACAAACAGGTTTAGGAAAGAAAGATCCCGAATTGGTCTTCAAACATCTTTCTCTGGCAATAAATACATTGAATAAAAACTTTTCCTCACCTGAGAAGGAGATACTGATTTTATCATTTCATGAAAAAAAGTGTTGAAAAGACAGGTGGAAATAGAGAAGTATGGACTGGTGGTTGAGGAATGACCCCCTAGAAAGGAGGGATTTCCTCCCATTGCCCTCTGTAACCTTGATGGATGATCTTCAGTACCCATTTGTCTAAAACTATCTGTTGGCAAACAGAAAAGCGGAGAGTCAGACTTTCTGGAAGAGAAATGGGACCGTCAGGGTTGGAGGGGGAGGGTCCCTTAAATAATCATTCTGACTTGTTGGACAGTCTTTTTTTTTGGGGGGGGGGTTGCAGAATGATATGTGCCCCTATCCCCACTATTTCTTTTTAAACATCTGTTTAGCTGTATTTTGGCAAAACTGTTTATTCTGGGGGTTTTTTTGCTGAAAATGGATGAAGGCTTACAGAATCCCTTAAAATTTTGGAAAAGGACAGCTGAATAATCTTAAGAAATTCCCTGTACTGAGTCACCACTTTCATCACACTTTTTGATAACCTCTGCAGCAGAGGAACCAAAAACTAAATCTCTACCCAAAGGAGAATTTTTCTCATTTTTCACATCTGGGACATTCTGAGAATGCAAGCAGGCAAACTTCCTCAAAACAGTACCAATGGCTATAGCACTGGAAATCATATCAACTGAGTCACAGACACACCGTAAACAATGAGTTGCGACTTGTAAGATGGTAGAAACTAAATTATTTAAAGCAGACTTTCCTTACAAGAAGAAACTATAGAAAAAAAATGCCCTCAAACTTGCACAATTGGTCAGAATAAACTTTAACATAAGAGACTGACAAATTCAAAATCCTGAAAATCAAAGTTGTAGATGCATATAATTTTTCTCCACACTTATTAATAATCTACCCATCACTGTCAGAAAGAGTAAAATAGAAATTAACCAAATGTTTAGCAGCAGTAGGATTAACTAAAGCTATAGCTGCTAAGTCAAGTTTGGGATGAGTACATAAAAACTTAAAAGCTTGAGGAAGTTTATACATTCTAGTTGCCTTTAGGGGCAGCAGCGTGACTCTTGTGAAAATTGCAGGCAGTGACACACACATCCTCCAAGAGCTGACAGAACTGGAGGAATGGGTGAAATTTGTGGAAATTCCTTCTGTATTCTGTCTGCTCATATTATTTTCTGAAAGACTGAGAAACATCAGTGTTCTCCCACGGAGAACACGGTCACATTCTGGAAATAGTCTCAGGGAAAGATAAACCCCTACAGAGAGAATCAGAAACGAAGCTCTCTTCTCAATCTGAATCTAACTGAAAAGAAAACCTTGCATCTGTTCCTTCGTTTTCCTGCCCAGAAACAGAATCTTGAATATCTTCAGAAAAGAATTATCTTTTTTACAGAAAGCATTTTACAAGAAAGATCAATAGCCTGAAATAAACCCAGAGTCAGACCCGATAAACTTTTATGCCTGTCTAAGGCAATTTGAGGAGGAGTAGATACATGTTTAGTGGCTGTTCCTTTTTGACAAGAAAATAGGGCCAACTGCGTTATTAATGGCAGTACCAGCTTCCCCATGGATATGCACCAAATTCTGACCAAACAGGGAAGTCTTTATCGGTTTCCTCTCCCAGGCCTGGCAAGAGTGGTTCTCCCTTACCCCCTTCAGGGGACCCCAACAGCTGCAGAGGAAGTGGCTAACCCCAGTCCATAATGGATGCAGGTGCTACACCAGAGGAATCCAGGGTAAAAGAAGATTGGTCTGAGGTCATCTAATGGCCACAGCCCAGCTGGAAGAAGGACTGATCATGGGGCTTATAGTATGTTCCATGGTCAAACTGAAAATGATGTCTTTTCATAGGAAAAAGTACAGTTTTGTACCTACCATAAATGTAGATGTTCGAAGATCCACATTGCTGCAGTCCTAACACTTGGGTAGTCCGCTGTCCCAGTCGGCCCGAATACCAAAGTATAAGGCTGACGTCGGTCAAGGCGCATTAGTCTGACGTCAGGACGTCAGGGTACAAATGCGCATGACCGACGTCATTTCCTCAGTCTTTTCTTGCCCCAGATGTCAGAAGACCCTAAAAAGATAAGGCCAAACCAAAAAACAACAACACACCAAACACCCCTGTACCAAATATATATACAATATATATACAAAGTCAGAAAGGTACAATCCCACCTACACAACCACCCCTAAACACAGAGGGGAAGGAGGGAGGGTAAATTGGACTGCAGCAATGTGGATCTTCGAACATCTACATTTATGGTAGGTACAAAACTGTACTATGTTCTTCATACCACATTGCTGCAGTCCTAACACTTGGGTAGAATCCCAAAGCAGAGGTAAGGGAGGCTGGCAAATCATAAAGAAGCAGGAGCTGTCAACATGCCCTGCAAAATAGCTGTGGCAAAACCAGCCCTAGATTTAGAGTAGAGAGGAAGGTGGTAATGCTTAGAGAAAGTATGCACTGAACTCCAAGTAGCTGCCTCCAAAATATCCTTAGTTGCCACCCCCTTAGAAATGCTGTTGAAGTGGCAGTAGCCCTAGTGGAATGAGGCCTAATCCCAGCTGGAATCTCCTTGCCATGATGGGAATAACAAAATGCAATGCAAAACCCAATCCACTTAGAAATAGTTTGTTTTGACACAGGCTTGCCCTGAGAACTCAAAGCGAAAGAAACAAACAACTGCTGAGACTGCCTAAAATCCTTAGTCCTGCTTAAATAATAACGCAACTGCCTGTGTACATCTAAAGTGTGCAAAATCTTTTCCCCTTATTTTGGGGATCTGCATAAAAAGTAGGCAAATGAATAGTTTGGTTTAAAGCCACACTAGAAACCACCTTAGGCATAAAGGAAGGATTAGTACGTAATGATACCCTATCCTTATGGAAAATCAAAAAAGGCTCAACCGCCATAAGGGCCTGCAATTCAGAAACCCTTCTTGCAGAAGTAATGGCCAACAAAAAAGCAGTCTTCCATGACAAGTATTTCAACTCAGCAGTAGCCAAGAGGCTCAAAAGGTTGTAGAGTAAGTTTCTCCAACACAAAATTGAGGTCCCAAGCAGGAGTAGGAGCTCTACGTGGGGGTCTTATATGCTTTGCCCCTCTAAGAAATTGCTTGAACAAAGGATGAGAAAACAATGGTGGGTCACAATCATAGTGAGCTGAAATTGCTGCAGCATGAATCTTAATGGAAGAGAAAGACAAACCTTTGTCCAATAACTCAGTAAGATATTGAAGAGCCACACTCAAATTTGGCTCAGAAACATCCAAATCCTTTGCTGCACACCAAAATAAAAATCTCTTCCATTTTCCTGCACACTTTCCTTGTACTAGGTCTTCTGGCTTCCATAATCACATTCAAAACTTGTTGAGGAAGCTGAGACCTGCTATGGTTCAAAACAGAATATGCCAGGCTGTTAGATGAAGAGAGTGAAGCTTGACATTGAGTAGATGCCCGTCCTTCTGAGACAATAGGTGTGGAATCAAAGGTAAGGGCCATGGAGGCTTCCTTACCAGACTCCTCAGCAATGGGTACCAGTGCTGCCGAGGCCAATCTGGAGCTATTAAAATCATCCTTGGCTTGTCTTGTCTGACCTTTAGGAGTACCTTTGGGAGGAGAGGCAGAGGTGGAAAGGCATACACATGAAGATTTTTCCAACTGAAAGAAAGAGCATCCACTTTCCAGGCTGTGTGATGAAACCTTTTCGCAAAACTTTGGCAGTTGGTGGTTTAGTGGAGAAGCGAACAGATCTATGTCTGGAGTTCCCCATGACACTGTCAATGTTTGAAATACATGAAGATCCAGTTTCCACTCGTGGGGATCCATGATTTGCCTGCTTAACACATCTGCTAAGGAGTTCTGTGCTCCTGGCAGAAACCTTGCTTGAAGATTCAGTTGCAAGCTTAACGCAGTCTCCCACAAAATCATTGCTTGCCTGCATAGAGGATAAGAATGTGTTCCCCTTGTTTGTTGATGTACCACATGACAGTTGTGTTGTCTGTTAAAATCAACACCTGCCCTGGAAGAAGTAAATCCTTGAAAGCCAGTAATGCAAACTGGACTGCTAACATCTCCTTCATGTTGATATGTAGATGCTGCAGTCTGGCAGGCCACTTGTCTTGTATCCACTTTCCATTTAGATGAGCTCCCCAAGTTGTGTCTGAGGCATCTGTCGTTAGAATCTGACTCGCCTCTGGCCGGGTCACAGAGAGTCCCTTGTTTAGGTGACATTCCTGAGCCCACCACAAAAATTCCTTTTGAATGCAAGGTATTATTTGAATGACAGTGTCCAAATCCTGGCAGTGCTGCGTCCATACATTTTTGAGATACCATTGTAGCTTCCTCATATGCAGTTTGGCATTGGGAAGTACCAGAATACAAGATGCCATGAACCCTAAGGCTTGAAGGACTGTCCTTGCAGTCAGCCCGGACTGATGAGATAGTTGATGGAAGTAGAGAGAAAGATTCCTTTGTTTGTCCGGGGTTAAAAGGCCATCTGGGTTGCTGTATACAGTCGCACACCCAGAAAGCACATGACCTGAGAGGGTACTAGACTGGACTTTATTTCGCTCACAGAATACCCTAGGCATCTTAGCACTGCTATCACATATTCCAAATGCTGAAGAAGCACGTCCCTTCCTTGAGCCAGAATCAGGCAATCGTCCAAATAAGGATAGATTTGTATTCCTTTTAGCCTGAAGAAAGCTATCACTGGAGCCAGAACCTTTGTGAATACTCTGGGCAGTAGATAAGCCAAAGGGCAATGCAGAGAACTGATAATGAGAATTCCCAGCTCAAAAACGCAGATACTTCCTGCAAATTAGTCTGATAGGAACATGAAGGTAAGCTTCCTTGAGATCCAAAGTTACCATCCAGTGATCTTTGCCCAGCAGAGGTAAAAGCTGTTGTAACATCAACATTTTGAACTTGGGAATGTCCAGATAAGTGTTGAGGATAGACAGATCCAAAATTGGTCTCCACGTGTTCCCCTTTTTTGGTACTAGGAACAGGCGAGAATAAAATCCCAGGCCCCTTTCTGGCACAGGAACTGGCTGAATGGCCCCTATTTGGAGCAACAGAGAAATTTGCTTGTGAGCCTCTTTCCTTTGTTGAGGAGGAATGTCTGGCATGCCTTTGAAAGGAGGCAAGGTATGGAAATAAAACCTGTAACCGTGGTGAATAATATCCAATACCCATCTGTCTTGGGTAATTAAACTCCAGTTTTCTTTGAAAAGTGCCAACCTTCCTCCCAAAGGTGCTGCCAGACGAGAAGATTCTGGCAGCTGAAAAGGCAGGTCATTGGGTCTGTTTACGAAAGGACTGACCCCTGCCTTCACCAGAAGACTGAGCAGGTGAACTCCCTGTTCTAGGCCTAAAAGAACCTTGAGCTCTGCCTCTACCACGTCTAGACCTACCCCTAGACTGGGAATCATAAGCAGGATATGTCCACCCCTTGGTAGGCCAATTTCTACTAAACTTCGGAGGCTGAACCTGCAAAAAATCTTTAACAGTCTGCATAGACTTAGCCTTGTCTTCCATTTTCTTTAGAACTGCTTCCACAGGCGAACCAAACAACACATCAGATTGTAAAGGAGCATCTAAAATCCTTGTGTTATCATGCTCAGCCAAAATCTGATCCCTCAACCAGGCGTGCCTCATGAAGAACCGAACCAGTGGCAGCCACCCTCGAAGAGGCCTGCACAGCATCAAAACCACATTGCAAAGAATGCTTACCCACCTGTTCAGAAACATGAACTAAATCCTGCAACTCTTTACACTCAATACCTTCCGCCAAAGCATCTACCTTAGACTTTAATTGTGAAAGGAGATAATTTTGGTATTTCAACATGTGAAACTGGCAATTTAAAGCTCTCATGGCCAAAGTGGAAGAAGTATATACTTTCTTTCCCCATCTATCCAAAGCCCTTGCCTCTTTATCTGGAGGAACAGGATTTTTAACAACAGAAGCCTTAACACCTTTAGGCCCCTGTGAAACAGTTTCTGGGTCTGCCCTAGGACTCTTAAAAAGATACTTATGAGCTTCAGGCACCCTATAATATCTATCCGGTTTAACTGGAGCAGGAGGCAAAGAGTCAGGGTTCAGAGAAGCCTCTGCAAAAACATCCTCCACCACATCTAGAACAGGAGGTATAGCTAAAGGCCTATGCTGGGGAAGAAACAAAAATTCCCTAAGCCTTTTCATGGAATCAGAGAAATCCTGACCTTCCCATTTAAAATGCTCCCTCATGGAATGAAGAGTCTCTGAAAATGAAAAATCCTCAGGAGGAGAAGCTGAGGGAGTAGAATCATCTACATCAGAATCAGAGTAAGGGGAATACTCCTGCAAGTCTTCAGCCGAAGACTCAGAAGCATCCGAACACTGCTCAAAACTCCCAAGCTCAGGTTCCACCCTAGGCCTCTTATCAGGAGGGGGCATAGAACCTCTAATCATTGTAATCAAATCTTCTGCCATCTTAAGCATATGCTTCTTAGGTACAGACCCTGAAGAACTAGGGGTAACACCTGAAACAAAACCTGGCCTGCCCCTGGGAGAAGCCTTGGAAACAGCAGGGGAGGGCCTAACCACCTTAGGAAGGGAGGGAAGAACAGCTACCTGAGAAGCCCCTTCCGCCTGGCCTACCTCCTGAGAGGTCACATCTTGCAGCAATAAAGTCTCTCCCTGGGATTCCAAAGAAATTTCTGGCTGAACCCCTGGCTCCACCGAGGCCTCTAAAGAACCGACGTCTGGTACAGACGGTTCTTCCAGCCTAGGCTTTGCTGTTTTGTCCTTGCGCTTTTTTGACGAAGCGGGCGTCGGAGCATCCGACGGCATTTTATAATTACACCGCTTCCCAAAAACTAACCTGGCACAATCTAATCTTCTCTTTATAGTGCGTTTGTTAAATCTAGCACAAGAGCGACAGCCAACAACGTCGTGCTCAGGCCCTAAGCAAGGTATACACAAGGTATGGTAATCCCTATGAGGTATCTGTTTCCCACAAGAAATACAGTTATTCACTTTTTCTGACATCCGTAAAATACTGAGGCAAGAAAAAACCAAAATATTCCCCAACGGGGTACTTAGCCAACTTGGATTCGGTCTGAAACTCCGACTTCGGAAAATCTCAGAACGCCAACCTGCACTTGCAAAACTGCTTCTGCATCGGACCATGCGGCAAAAAAGACTGAGGAAATGACGTCGGTCATGCGCATTTGTACCCTGACGTCCTGACGTCAGACTAATGCGCCTTGACCGACGTCAGCCTTATACTTTGGTATTCGGGCCGACTGGGACAGCGGACTACCCAAGTGTTAGGACTGCAGCAATGTGGTATGAAGAACATCAAGTAGCAAGAGCCGGTAAAATAAATTAATGTCTTTAAAAGTCATTTTCACACAAAAAAACACTTTAAAACACTTTCCAAGCCCCAAAAAGTAAAACAAAAGAAAAAGTAAAATTTCTTTATAGAAAAATATTTTTCAATTACCTTAAAACAACTTTTACACTGACAGGAAAAAGTGTGCTTCCATTTAAAACTACAGTTGAGTCTCATGACAGTCTGTTGAAATACAAACTCCGAGCTTAAAAATAACTTTCCTGAACTGGAAGGTACAATAAGACAAAAAAATTTTAAATGTGGAAGGTTCTCTCAAAAAACCTACAGAGGAGCACTCTCTTCAACAGCATGAAAGCTCTGAATGGCTTGGTGCCCAAACCTGTCTTGAGTTACTTGACAGTTTGGGTGCATGGAAGGTGCCCTGACGCTTTGTAAGCTGGCTGTTATATCCTTGGCAGGATATGACCTGCAGCACAGCTAAGGCTCCTGCAACAGTGATCAATATGGTGAAAATATTGATTTCCTGAGATTTTGAGGTATTAGTTTAGAAGATGGTAAAGAAAATGCCAAGACTGTTTCCAGAACAAAGGGAAAGGAAAACATGAAGAAATTTAAGTCATGACCCCGGTAAACTTGAATTATTTATATTTTGTTAACACTGTTGGACTTGCATGGGCAAAATGCATTTATAGAGGAGCCAAAGTGTGTGGGTGTTTGTGGGGGGATGACTCCCGCAGTACAGAGTGCAAAATACATCTGTAGAGCAGAACAACAAGCCTGAAATAGCAAATAAATAAATACAGCAAACATGCAAGTTATTGCAAATATTTACATAACACACAGTATTTATTTACCCTAAAATGGCATCAGGTTAGTGCAGTTCACAAGCTGAAACACCATGAATCATACTTATTTTATTAAATACAATTCTTCAAAAATAATTTGAGTAGTTAGTGCATAAAGTTGGCTTCTGTACATTTCTGAAAGGTAGGAACATGAAAACTACTGCCAGAATGAAAATATTGTTGAACTTTAATCACATTTGATACATTTTGGCACATTGTGGGTTGATGTCATTGAAACTATGAATTCAAATGAAAAAGGACATTTATTCTAGGCTGCAGTTAGGAAATTCATAGACAGGAGCATGTGCTTCCAATTTGGAAAATTGTTTTTAAGGTGTGCAGTACTTTTTAATTAGAGGACCAACATTCTCCATTCAGTGGCGGATTTAGGCATGGGCGCAAGGGCGAGCGCCGGCCCCTTTTTAGACTTTTTTTTTTTTTAAATGCTAAGCTCGTCTTACATAGAATCCTGTCAACAATGCGCCTAAATACTATACATCGGAGATGTGATTGGAGGTTGCAGTCAGATGACTTTTCTTTAAAACAATCCTCCAACTGCATCTCCGTTGTAACTTAGGCATGTTGGTGGCTGTGATATTATCGTAATGAGTAAATAGAAACCTTATTTGCATCAGACTCTTAAGACAGTTTAAAACCAGACTTCAAATTGCTCTTCCACTCTGATCTGCATTGAGGTAACTGTGACACGGATTTGTAGTAGGTATTGAAATTCTACACACAGTGCAATCTAGACTGTGTCTACTTTACCATCCACTTAATAATCGGCCATCGGGCTACAGATGAATTCTATCATATTAAGAAATAATACACTGATACCTGATGTTGTATCCTAAGTTGCATCAGTCTCATAAAATGGGAGAACAGAAAATTCTTAGGCAAACTAGGACTAGCTTGGCTAGTCTGAAGGTTATTGTTGGTGGTGATTAAGGTTGACTGGAGTCGTCGTGGTCTTTTTTCATCTGTTTTAGTGGCTTGCATATCATGTTAACAACCAAGTCCTGATGACTGCGCCTTTGGTCCGATTGCGAGGCCAAGTCAAGTCACAGATGTTGCATGTGAAAAGCAAGCCCTGAGACTGGAAGTGCATTGAGCGAGGGGAAGGAGGTAAAATGGGAATGCAAACTCCCAGATGTAAAAGAACACCGTGTTGGGGTGGAAGGTTGCATTCTGACAGCCATATAATTTTGCACTTAGTGTAATGGCTGGCACCCATGACAATTATGTTGTCAAGACCTACTTAACTAAGTCATTAGGATAGTGATTCTTGTTTTTATAAGGGGTGGTCTTCTTCCCTTTCTATGGAAATAACTTGATGTATAGATACAGGGTGACCAGGGGATTTCTTGTTCACACTTATAAACTGTATTACTTCATATCGCTCAACCTTTTAGAGCAAGAAGTCTGGACAAAGCCATAAATGAAAGTTGATAGAATAACATTAACTTGGATTTTCTGAAGGGTATGAGTTTGATACTGAAATGTCTGCCATGATTTTTTCCAGTGATATGCCAGACAGTTGAGAGGCACGATTATTGTTTTGTTTTTGTTTTTTAACTCCAGCTTGTGGTTTATGTACTGTGATTGCTTGTTTTGTGTACTTAACGGTTATCTGTTATTTTGAGGTGGTAGAACTAAAGAGCAAGGTAAAGAGTGATCAAAATGAAAGAAAATGTATAATACTGAGTTATGAAAAAGAGTTATTGGAGTCAGTAATACTTTAGAAAAAAGTTGATTTTTGTGCATTATATTAAAACAAATTGGGTCCTGGCAACACTTGAAATGGAGCATCTTTAAGGCAGATACAGAAAAGTGCTGTACACATGTCACGTATATGGTTAGCTTGGAGTTTCTGCATCTTAAGTTGTTCTGAAGGTAATTTGCTCTTGAAAGTGGGGAGTCATTTGCTGGAAGTTAGTATTGGCAGCATTGTTTATGGAGTCTGTTTTTTAATAAATCAGCGTAGAACATTTACTTCTAGGTCTCATGTATTGAAAATTAGCTATGGTAAAACTGTAAATGTAGGTTGCACTGTGTACTACATTTTACAGTGCTTTAGTCTTACTTTTTAAAGAGATTCATTAAACTGAAGAGAATTGCATGTAATTAAATGTTACGAAAATTTGAAATGTGGTATCTTGGGCAGAAACAATTCAGAGGAGATAATCAAGACAGACGATGTAGGTAGAATATTGTGTTTAGTTGTCATGTATATTCCAGTAATACTTTGGTATAAGGAAAACTATTTCTTTAAAAGTTTTAGATTTTCAGAAGGACTGGGATGTGCACTAACCTTGCTGTCTTGTACAGCAGTGTAGTACCTGTTGTTTTTGTCTTTTAGCTTTTCCCGGTTAGGGGTCACCACAGCGGAACTCCGGTCTGCTAATGATTGGCAGTAGATTTTCTCGGTGCAGAGTTGCCAGCTCGACGCCCAACCTTCAACGAAGGCACGCCCATTCACGGATGTCTTTCGGAACGCCACTCGACCCGCGGGGAGGACATGCAGACTCCACACAGAAGGCACTCCCCGCTCACTAGCTGAGAATCGAACAGGAGAACCTCTTGCTGTGAGGCAACAACGCTACCGCTGCACCAAGGATTACACAGCAGTGTAGTACCTGTACTGTGACATAATCACATTTGTGTGGTGCTGGGCTGTAGCTGTGCTGTGACCTCACTGCCTTCACATTGAACATTAATGTATTTCTGCCATGACTTCATTTCTTCTGGGTGGTGCAGTACTGTACCTGTGTGATGATTTTCTTTTGCTATTTGGAACAGTGCTGTGCCTGTATTGATGCTAGAGTTGTCATGATTTAGATTACTTTTGATTTTGTTATTTGCATTGTCAATTTTCTGTGTTATACGAGCCTTTTTGAGATTTGGAAAATGGTATTTATCTGAAAAAATGCCTATCAATGTAAATTTGAAAAAAATTGTGGCGTATAAAATTTAATTCTTGTTCCAGTTCACTAGTTGTGAATCAAAAGCATTATTATTTATACAAGGCTGAGTGAATGAAAAGAACACATTTTGACCTCGTGGAGCTGGGTGTGGTTGTTTTCTGTTTTGCTTGGCAATGTTCATTCTAAGGCCAGCATTTTGAGGCACAAGTTAGAGACAGGGCTGTGGACCCCATACTCAATTTATTTTTACATACATGTGTATCTTTAGTAACCAGAGAAATCCTGCTATACAAATGAGCATAAAACCAGTAACAGCCCATTACACCTCTAAAACACCAAGTTTAAGTATAAATGGAAACCAGTTTGGTGCTGTTGGTATAAAAGTCACAAAATTTACATTTAGAGTAAGAGAGAAGTTTAATAATCATTCAGTAATCTATTGGTCTACATTCCATTTGGCTGTGAAAGTAAGGCTTAATCTACTTGGTTGTTTGAACTCAGTGGTTTGTAATTGTGGATGTAAGAAGTTGTAAAGTTAAAACCGCAGTGAAGGCTTTCATAAAATATGACTTGTAAATGCTTGTTATGATTTTCCAGGATTTTGCATAGGTGGGTGTTTTTTTAATTTTAAAGTGTAAAGTCACCCAGTGTGCATTTGTGCTTTCCTGCAGTGGGTCAGATCTTCTTTAGAAATGTATAAGGTTTGGCTGTGATTTTGAGAGGGCTTTTCCTTTTTCTTTCCCAGCTTATTTACTTTTTAGTAGTTAATTTTAGGAATGCTTTGCAAATTTGCTTTGTAATTGGCATTTTTAGTCATATGTTTTGCTTAATGTTTGCTTATTTGAATTTTCAGTTTTGTAAAATGTTTTGTGATATAGAAGTTCAGTTGTCTTTTTATGGTGAAAGTGGGTATACTGTAATGTTAGGATCTGGTGGAGGAAATCAGTAATTGAAAAAGGCCTTTGATACTTCAAACCTTTATGAGCAGTAGAAAGGGGAGGCATGTGTACGCACATGCATGTCAGTCTCTGATGCCACATTTACAAGAGTTAATCTTGGCTGTTACTAATTTGTGTATCAAGTTTAACCATTACTTTTCTCCTTATCAGGTCTACTCATGTGATGTATCACCTGGTGACCTTCCCAGAAGTATTGCAAGTAAAGTCCATCTGGGGATCTCACAAATCATTTTATTTTTATTGTAGTAGTATAAAGGCTGCTGTGCAGCTTTGATTTGATTTGTTTATTTAACATAGAGGCAATTTTATTTAGCATTTTGTATAGAAAGGGTCAAGTCCTCTTTCTTCACCTGTGTTCTATTTGTACATGTAATGAATTGCCCCAGTGGCTAGAATGCAGTCATTGCATTTGTTTTTAAATTTTTTCTCCCTTCTTTAATGGGAGTGTGGAGATGAGACACTGGTGCACCAGGTAGCATTGTCACCTCACAACAAGAGGTTCTCAGGTTCACTTTCCAGTTGTGGTGCCCTTTGTACAAAGTTTGCATGTTCTCCCTGTGCTCGCATGTTTTTTTTTTTCCTCCCACATTCCAAAGATATGCAGTAGGTGGATCAGAAACATTAAAGTGTGTGTGTGTGTGTGTGTGTGTGTGTGTGTGTTATATGGAAGAATAACATTGGCAGAGCTAACCACCTGGTGGTTTAAACATTGGGTCTAGATGATGGCTACTATTGATGTGACACCCCAACTCCATGTGCAGGAATTTGGTAAAAGGGTTTGTGAATGGGTGGATACGAGCGTTCTTTCTTCTCAAAAAGCTTAGACTGGTACTAAATATGCTCCTGCGAGGAGGTTTTTGGGAGACGATTTATCTTTGAGAATTGTACTGGTAGCTGAGGCTAAATGCAGCTACAGTACCCGGGTTGAATGACTCTACAAATCTGATGCCTGTTTTAAGGAAAAGAGCATTGGCAATTTAAAAACTTAAATGTTCTCACTTATTTACATTTTTAAGGGGAGTTTGTTGATCAACCTACCATCACATTGAACTAGTTCTGCTTCCTTGCCATGATTTATATATTTATATTTTTATTCATTTATATCTTTGGTTAACATTTTTGGTTCATAGTACCCACATATTGAGTTACAGTACTATACATAAGTATTGAAAGGTAATATATAGTAAGTTCGTTTTTTGTGTTGCTTTTTATTACTTTTTAAGGCACTTGTTTATGAATTTCAGCTAATTTTTTGTAGGATCACAAATTAGTTATGGATTGCTTTTACTTTTCCTGATTTGATGGACTTAATTTAACAGTCACATGACCATTAATCATCAATTATTTTAAAAAAGGTGTACTCAATTGATTTTAACTGTTCTGATGAAGTCCCTGATTCATGGGGACGAAAGCTCTTAACTTATGAGTATTTGATTTATTATTTGGCTGGTTGCAGTCTTTGAACCATACCACTCCTTGAGGTTTCACTGTTCTTGGGTTATTTTTAGTTTTATGGTGAGAGCTGTTGAGGTTATTTGGTATTTGAGATTGCCAACCTTTGCTGTTTTATTTTAAATTTATTTGTGTGTATTCATGTACATAGTATTAGTCTTGTGTTTTTATTATGTTTGCAGTTATGTAATGTGAGCACACATATGGCTGTGCACATATTTTTGTCTATGCCTGCATGCACATGTGTTTATTTGTGGCAGTACTTTTGCTGTAGCTGTGGAAGGTCACTGCATGGGCCTTTGATCAACACTTCATTCATCTAATTTCTTTTCAAGCAGAGACTGTCCTTGTAACTGCATGTTGCTAGAAGGTCATTGGGCACACATTTCTCAGTAGTGGTCAAAGATGAGGTATGTTGTAGCTTAGTATATTGCTGTAACTTAGATAGTTGAGCAGATGGCCACAGATAAATGAGGGTAATTCCTAAATGATAGTCACAGTTAAATGCAGGTAATTCCTAAATGATAGTGTAGAATACCCTGGATTGCTTTTACTGTTAAGAAATAGGGTTATTGCACTTTAAAGAGAAGAAAGTCCAAGGGTTTCTTGTGTACTTTAACTATGGTTAAAAAGAGTAGAGAAAAGGTGACCAAATGGCGTGGGGTTGTGGGTTGTATACTTGTGAGAAATGTATAAATAGGCTTGACTTTATTCTTCATAATTCTTATTCTAAATTCTCCTCTCCTCTAAGAAGGTGGGTAGACTGAAGTTTGGTGCAATATTGGAGAGGCGTAGGCACAGTAAGTAATTATTGTGGAATTTATTTAAGTGGAGCTGGAAGTCTTTTTATTTTTCCCCAGAGATAAAGAAATGTGGTGAATCATTATTTTTTTTTCCAAGTAACAATAAAGACCGAAAGATGATTATAATTTTTAAAATTAGTTTTGGTCAGTGCAGTAGGGTCTGCTGTGGGGAGTGACTGAGAGAGCATCAGCTGTAACATCTAGTTGTTGAGTTCAGCCATGGGTTGTAAGATCAAAGGAATTCCAAGCCACATTATTCATTCAAGCAAATCTAGTTATTGCATACAAGGATGGTGCTTTAAGTATATGTATTATTTATACAAGTATTTTGCAAGGGAAATGTGTGGCAATGGTATGTTGCATGTCGAAATAAACTTTTTCTGTTGTGATTATAAGGATCTGTGTGTGTGTGTGTATATATATATCTATATATATATATATATATATATATATATATATATATATATATATATATATATATATATATATATATATATATATATATATATATATATATATAAATATATGCACACACGCGTATGTATATATACACGGTGGATATAAAAAGTTTACACACCCCTGTTAAAATGCCAGGTTTTTGTGATATAAAAATGAGACCACAATAAATCATTTCAAAACTTTTCCCACCTTTAATGCAACCTCCTTATGTTGTTTTAGGTGTTGCACATCAGAGATATTAGATTGATGTCTTTCCACACGTGATGTCGGACCTTCTTAAGCTAATCTTTTCACAACCACCAAACCCAGTGTCTCACTTTCCCACTTTCACCCAGTAGTCAACTAACCAGACTGCTCCCCCCCTTTGCAAATTCCTGGATCCGCCACTGCATTTAGTTTATGCCAAGTAATTAGTATGGGTAAGGTCTGAGCAGTGGTTTTGACTTTGTATTTTGTGCATGACTACCTAATGTTCCAAGGACACTATTTTTTTAGGTCATCTATTGGATCTTGTTAAGGACAACATGGTAGAGTACAGATGAGGGAAGGTGGACACCAAATCAGACCATTCTGTTATCTGACAAGTTTTTATTGAGATTTCCCACAGCTGAATTTTTTTTATTTTACTTTATTTATTTGTTAAACAGGTAAAGTGACTGGAATCCCCACATTAGTTCTGGAAGGGACATAAACTCTGTTAGCACCTGGCTGGCTTCTGCTGTTTGAAAATACTTTCATCTATACGGTGCACACCCAATCTGCAGTTCATTTTATTTTCAACTTTTACCTTGCTTGTTATAACAGTTTGCTGCAGATGTCAGTAAGTTTGAATTTTCTTCTGTGTGTATCAACAAGTCTGCAACAGTGGTATAACATATCCACTGAATCTGTCTGCTGTTGCAGCATCAGCCTAGTGGGTCCTCTACTACTGAGTTTTTCCCAAGTGGACTGTTTACTGTTTACATTCTTCCAAAAGTTGAACTGTTTATGTTATTTTGTTGAACTGCAATAGGGTAAATGCTCTTTGCTTGTTTAAGTGTCATCTGACATTTGTTTCCCACAGCCTGGTATACGATTTTGCTTTCCTCTTCTCTGGCTGCTCTATGGGTTCTCTAGTCTTTATCCCCAAACTAAACAATTTTTGGATACAGTTATGGTGATCCAAGACACCTTGCTAATTCTTATCAGTCTGACCAATGAATATGCATGATGAACTGAAAAGAACACTGTTGAAAAAATGTCAAGGCTGTGTTAATGTTTGCAAGACAACTGTGTAGAAAACTAACTTGAAGGCACAGCCTATTTTATCAAGGGCAATGTTTTTACAGAGCTTCTTGTGGTAGCAGCAAGGCTATAGTGTTCCCATGATCTATGTCGGCAGACTACTGTTCAAGTAAATGGCCGTAAAGTCAGAAGGAAGGGTATTTTCCAGGTTTCAAATTAAAAATCCAAGCCAAAACAGTATCTACACATCTCCTTGTCAGTTCTTTTACCTTCTTTAGTTACCTGTGCAAATCCCAATGACAGACACTCAGTGATAGCTTCATTAGTGCCGTTCTCTTACAATGGAATAATAATGTTGCTAGCAAGTAGCATTTCCCTAAGAGATACACATTTTTACTACTGTCCGATTTAATAAAGACACATCCCAAATATAGACATTTCTGTTCTCACAACTTGAACAGATATTAAAATGGTTTCTCTTCCAGGTGTGCTGGATGCTGTATGTTCCTTAACTTAGATTCAAAGGTAGCATGGATAAATACCACTGCATTCTTAAGCCCTTTGCTCTACATAATCTGCTCTCTATAATCTATACCCTGGGATAACAAAATCTGCATCCTATATAAAAAAATTTGAGCCATGCTAACACTTCCAAGTATGTGACATATAATAAGTAAAAGTCATCCAAGTTTTAAAGCTGGGAATTGGGCTAAAATACTTCTGGAACTTAAGTGCACTATTTTAAGCCTTTTGGGCTAGAAAACCAAATTAATGGAATCTTAACAAATAAATCCTGATAATCTTTCAAAATTAACACAATCAACATAATGTCTGAAAAACGCTTTTGTTTGCTTTTACAGCTTATTTATATTCCCACATTATTTGCCAAAACGTCCTTGTTTAACCTACATAAAATGCTAGGCATGTCTCACATTGAGCTGTATATACCACATAAGTTGAAGTGCACTCCAAATACGGCACAGACCTCATAGTTAATGTAACTCTGAGCAACTTCATATGGACTTTGTTTGAAGATTATGATTAGCATTGATCAGTATCATGAGAATAAAGTGATTCATAAAACAGAGTGTTATATATTGTTTGCACTTGAAGGACAATGCCAAATGCTGTTCTTTTCAGTACTACATGTAAATCAAGGGTACTGTCAAAAAAAGCCAGATGAAGACACCTTCAAAATGTGTTCATTTAATACACTTTGAAGAAGGTATTCTTTAGACATCCATTTGGTTATTTCATCAGAAATGGAAGTGTTTCAAGAAATCTGTTGCAAAGATAAAGGCTTACAAGGTCTTATAACCGATGATCTATTAGTGTGGGGTTAAATACAAGAACATGACAAAACTAACAGAGTTGATAAGAAAGCATAATTTGAAGATAAGTAAGAACAAAAATATAAAATACAAGTCACATGTCTGAAATGCATGGATCATTTCCTAAAGCAAGAGGTACTGAATCGTGATACAGGGAGAAAAGTCAGATTAAAATGGAAAAGACAATGCAAAGTCAAAACACAAGCGGGCATTATAGAAGTTTCTGAGAAGATGCAGTTATCTAGCAGTTTGTACTTAATAATGTATTAGATAACTATAAAGCTGGATATCTCGAGCACAGATTACTAGAGCAAATCTAGCCTGGGAATGGAGTGGAGAACAAAAAAAAGTTTTGAAATGCTAAACAAACTAACTGCAGATACAACAAAAACTGAACTATGATGTGAATAAGCCTGTTGAATGGAACCAGACCAGTGATCCTAAAAGAAAAAAAAAGATCCTTTTGAATGGTACAAGACAGGGGATCCAAAAAGAAAAACAGATCAACCGTCTATTAATCGTGGTCATTTACAGATGTACAACATACTCAGACCCAAAAGAAAATGTTAGTAGCAATGTACAGGTCAGAAATTTCACAAATATAAAAAGATGTTAATGGTGAAACAGAGTACAAACATGTTCAAAGCAAGTTCAGCCAGTATTGGTACAAAGCACATCTGAAATTACACATAGCAAATATTTGTATACATATCCACCTTAGAGCCATGAAGACATCTAAAGATTGCACTTGATCTTAAACAAAAATCCCATTGAAAAGCAGCAATGAAGAACCAGGACTTAGAGCTAGTTCATAGGTTCATAGGTTCATACTAGGCTATCTGCCCAAGGGCATTTATAAGCCTAGCCCATAGTTATGTGGCTTTCGCCACCCCTTTAGTTTGAATAAAAACTATGCCTATCATTTTGCTGTGCCTCTGTCAAGCAGTGACACTGAAGTAATCCCTGGGGTATATCTGCAATCTCCCATCCATTGGTCAAGATTCCTCTTGAACAAGGCCAGAGAGGTGCTCTGCCTCACATGTACCGGGATTTTGTTCCACAGCATAGGGAGTCTCTGGGTGATGAATCTGTCCCTCCAGCACGTTCTATTGATAACCGTGTCAAGGTTTAAGTCTCCCGCCCTTGTGGTTCTGAGGGATCAAGATTTTTTGAGGTGAAGCATATTCATCAAATCTGGGTTTGACATGGCCTTATATGTCAGGCACAGGTCACCTCTGAGCAAGCGGTATGAGACTGAATAGAGCTGGAGTTCTTTCAGTCGGGCAGCATAAGACATATTTTGAGACCCTTTATCCTTTTGGTGAGGAACTTTTGGGGCCTTTCAAGCTGCAGCAGGTGTCTGGTCAGATACATTCGAACGGGCATTGTACTCAATCATAGGTCTAATGAGTGATGAGTACAGGGGACGATGACCTCCCTTGATCTAGATGTGAATCCCTTCATGATCAGGTGGGTGATATAGAAGGTTTTCCTAACTACTTTAGCAACATGAGTGTCAAACGAAGGCTACTGTCAACCTGGGTCCCCAGATCTCTGATGACTTTTTCTGTGCTCAGTGGATTGCCACCTATATGGTAGCTAGGGGTAACCTTGTTTTTCCCGAAGGGTATGACTATGCATTTTTGGCGTTTAACTTCAGGCCATGGCTCTGGCACCAGTTATCCGCTTCTGTGAGGCCCTTCTGGAGGATATCTGTGTCAGATGTGTTTTCGACTATGGCCCAGTTTGCAGTCATCTGCAAACTTTGTCAGCCATAACCCTCCTGTGTTTGCTTGTACTTCAGAAAAGTAGATGCCGAACAAGAGTGGACCCAGGACTGAGCCCTGTGGGACACCACTTGTGACAGGCTTTGAGTCTGACATGGCTCCAGCAACTCTGACCCTGTGGGTTCTGTCACTTAGCCAGTTTGCAACCCATCTTGTGATGTATGGGTTTACATTCAAGCTGATGAGTTTTTCGATGATACCTGAGTGGGGTATTGTGTCGAAGGCCTTTGCCAGGTCGAGGTAGGCTGTATGGACTGCCTTTCCCTCATCAATGGCCTTGGTGACTGTCTCGAAAAGTCAACCAAGTTTAAGAGGCAGGATCTGCCTTTGACAAAGCCAAACTGGGTTGGATCCAAAGTTTGCAAGTTCCCTATGTCTTTATTTATGAGTTCCATTATGATCCTCTCCATGGCTTTGCAGATAAGGCTTGTCAAGCTAATGGGGCGGTAATTTCCAGGGTCTGTGGAGGCACCGCCTTATGAAGTGGGACCACAGTCGCCGTGCGCCACTCCTTGGGCACGTATCCTGAGGTGAGGCTAAGATTAAACAGCTGTCCTAACTGTGGGTTTAATTCCTCGTTGAGTTCATGAAGCACACAGCCGGGGACACCATCCGTCCCATGGATGCTGTGTTTTTGCCTTAGTGAGGGCAGTTCTCACCTGGGCGTTGGAGATGTTTGGGGCTACAATCCTCTGGAATAGATATCTCTCCTTTGGGGAGGGGAGAAGTTTGCACTGAACCTGTCAGCCAGTATGTTGGCAATGTGTGTAGGTTCAGTAATTTTCACATCATTTTGAACTAATTCTGAGCATATCTGGGAGTTTCCTCCTAAGTTTCTAACATAGCTAAAGAAGGCCTTATGATTCTCTTTAGAGTCCTTGGCGATTTTTCTCTCAAAATTTGCCTTGGATGATTTTATGAGAGCTCTTAGTTTTTTTTACTTATAATGATCAAAGGTGTCTTACCTTTCAAGGATTTTGCTCTATCTTGTAGTAGCTTCCTCCTTTTGTTGTAGAGCTTGTTTATGGCTGGGGTCCACCAGACTGGACGCTTGCCTTTGGTACAGAGAGTCTTAGTTTTGTTTGGGATTGCCTGATCCATGCAGTCCTGTAGGTGCTGGTAGAAGGCATTTGTAAGTGATTCAGCGGTTTGAGTAATGTTTACCACTGGCTCAGGGGCCTTAAAGGAGACCACACTAGTTTTAGAAGTGTGAAATCGGCTTTTGAGAAGTTTTTCACTGTGGTCTTTTTGTTTCAGGTGGGGCGGGATGAGGACCTCCAGCGAGATTAGTTTATGATCTGATCTCACCAGTGAGGGTATACTTCCGGTGTTGAACATTTTGATCCCATGTTCGTGATGATGAGATCAAGTATGTTTTCTCCTCTTGTGGGGATGGTGACTAGTTGTTCCATGGCATTTGAGTTTATGAACTCCAGGAATCTTTGGGTTAGAGTGTTCGGTCTTGAGTAGTGTTCCCAGTCTATATTAGGGTAGTTGAAGTCACCTAGTATGATGGTGTTTGGAGATACATTTATCCCTCCAATGTTTTCAGGAAGGCCATGTGAGGTTCCTGAGTTTGAGAGGGTGGCCTGTAACATGCTACAAATTGCAGAGCAGTCTTGCCTATGGTTAATTGCACTTGGATGGTCTCCGATGCATCGTGCGTTGCCACCAACCTTGAGGTGTGGGTGTCCTTTATGAATATGGACACCCCCCCTCCTTTCTTGGTGTTGTCCGGATTTTGGGGCCGGAACGCATGATATGAGGTGAAACCTGTTAGTGCTGGGGTGCTCTCAGGAGCCTTGAACCAGGTTTCTGTCACAGCACAGACATCGATGTTCTCCATATTGAGAAGGGCCTCGAGTCGTGCATCTTGAGATTGAGACTTCTGGCATTGAGCAGCATTACCCTTAGTTTTTTTCCCTTTTGGTGTTCTAGGGTGGTAGGTTTAGAATTTGAGCCTTGCCTAAAAAAGGCACTATGGGGGTGGCAAGAGCCTTTGCCAATATCCGAAGCCCAGGGTGACAGGTGCAAGCCGTCCCTTGCGAAGCAGCGTGGCTTGTCCAGCATGTCATCCCAGGCAGACAGACATTGGATCCCCTTTGAATGACACCAGAACTTAAGCCAATTATTAAAGCTGATCATCTTATCACTGTATTGTGGCATCATTCTAGGTGAAGGTAGGATACTGCTCAAGGTCAGGGTCATACCTGCCTGGGCTACATAATCAGAGAGCTCCTCGATGTCCCTTTTCATGTAGTCCAAGGAGGTACATCTCAGGTCGTTGACACCAGCGTGGACAATGACTGAGTCGTACTTGTACCTGCTGTTGAGAGACCTGAGTGCTTGCGTTATGTGGTGGATTCTAGCGACCGACAGGCAGCTTACTGTGACCTTCTCAGTCTGGTGAGCGGGACGTCAGTGTGTCTGACTATGGAATCACCAATGACAAGTGTGTCTGGCATTTTGTTTGGCCTTAAGGGCTGTGACTGTTTGACACTCTGACTGTGTGGTCTATGTGTTGCATGTGTTGGGTCGTGAGGTGGTAGTTGTTTGGGTGTCTGCTTTGGTGGCCTCTGCTGTTTTGGTACATTTTTGATCAGAGCCTCCGAGTATGTCTTTGTGTGAGTATGTGTATGATTTGAAGTTGTGATGGTACCATGTGTGACTGGGTATGTATTGTGTGTGGTTACCTTCTCCTCCTGTCTGGTCTTGCCAGTCCTATGTTGAGAGAGCTCAGCCTCCAGTTTGGCCGTATGGTTGCATCTCTCGCATGTATTTGTGTTTTGTGGGAGAAGGAGAGGATTGTCTGTGTACATGAGGCAGTTGTAACATTGCCTCAATATTCCCAGGTTCACCAGTTGAGCTGGAGAGGACACTAGCAACTGATCCCTCGACATACTAGAAGTAGTAGATAAAGTGACTTTCAAAGGATTCCGGGGGAAGTGGGTTTTAGGCTGGTGGGGTACTATCTATAATAAGAGTGCTTTATCAAGGTGCAAGTACTGTAGGAGTAAGTGCTAGGCTTTACAGATAGAGAATAGTCTACTTGGGAATCAAGTAGAGATGAACTTTTCAGTTATAGGATATGCTGGTTAGATCAGCAGTACAGCTCGAGGAAGGTAGTTTTAAGGGAAAATTGGAAGAGTGGAATTTAGATGGCCCAAATAGTTTAACCTTGTTTAACCGCCGCTGCTCTTGTGTGCAACAGTGGTAACTCAGCTAAATCAGCTTACAAGGCTTAGCGTGTTTTATAGCAGGGGGCTGAAGGGAGCTAGGAATTGGCCCAAAACGACCAATGGACTACTAGTTTCTGGCTGAAACTTCACCAAATCAGACAAAAAGGCCGCTCAGTGCTTCCCACTCCCACTGGTAAGCAAAGAAACTTCCCTCCTTCCTAATAAGGCAATGGATCAGTAACAGGAACTAAAAACAAAGCCCAGGGATCAGCAACTCTGAAACTGGACTACTCTAGTTCAGTAAGGCGTTTTACTGACGTCACAATGCTAAAACCAGTTACTAAAATCAGTTATGTGCTTGTTCATTTAGGACTTCATCAGAACTAACATCACTTCCTGTTAATTTTCTTTAAATAACATCCTTTTACCACCACCACCAATTGTATTCGGTTGCATTTGCATAATAAATTGTGCCTTAAAAATACAGTGCGCCTTAAAAATAGATTGTGCCGGAAGAATAAATATATAAATATGTGCATCTGTAACCAACCCTCAATTGTCACAATATTTTCACTATATGTACAAATGTAACAAATATACCTAAAATATAAATAACAAGCAGAATGTAGGTGAAAGTTAAAGTTAAAATTAGAATAATAAAATATGCATACTTAAAAGGTGACCTAGTATCACTACTAACCATTACAATACTTAAGTTTCAAAACACAATTTATATTACAGTGGTCATTTAGACCTGGAAAACTGAAATCATTCAGACGTAGCTGCCACTTTAGCTCACAAACGTCCAGGTGTTCAGGTAAAAAACATAGTTTATATGGCAAAATATCTGGGGTGTCCCGCATTTTACATAAGTAAGACCTTTAGAAGATTCCGTGAAAGAATCTATGAGCACATGTCTGACATCATGAAATGCAAAAGGACTAATGCATTATACAACCACATCATTGGCCATGCAGATCACAGATTTGGGCTTTCTGTAATTCAACAAATCGTACCAGATGCTCAAGGTAGGATTTTACCTGAACACCTGGATGTTTGTGAGCTAAAGTGGCAGCTATGTCTGAATGCTTTCAATTTTCCAGGTCTAAATGACCACTGTAATATAAATTGTGTTTTGAAACTTAAGTATTATAATGGTTAGTAGTGATACTAGGTCACCTTTTAAGTTTGCGTATTTTATTATTCTAATTTTAACTTTAAATTTCACCTACATTCTGCTTGTTATTTATATTTTAAGTATATTTGTTACATTTGTTCATATAGTGAACGTATTGTGACAATTGAGGGTTGGTTACAGATGCACACATTTATTTATATATGTATTCTTCAGGCACAATCTATTTTTAAGGCACAATTTATTATGCAAATGCACTTGGTGGTGGTGGTGGTAGAAGGATGTTACTTAAAGACAATTAACAGGAAGTGATGTTAGTTCTGATGAAGGCCTAAATCAACGGGATGAAAGCGCTTAACTGATTTTAGTAACTGGTTTTAGCATTGTGACATCAATAAAGTGAGATACTGGCTCTAACTCCTGGTTCTTCATTGTTGCTGTTCACTTGGATTTTTGTTGGGAATCAGTTACTATGTCATGTTGCACTTGATCTTAGTCAAAAGACAGATAAGTGATTCTTTAGGTAAAATCTACTTTTTTTTTATTTATTGATAAAAGATTCCAGAAAAATAACAACATTGACTTAGAAATGCATTTACTGAAATAAGTCACAGTGGCATCAGCTAGAATCAATCAAGAAAACAATCAGTCTTTAGTCCACGGAGCTGAATGGGCACAGATTTGCTTTCAGGAAGCCATTAATGTTGCATGTGAACGTTATTATTCCAAATGCCCTAAAGATAATCCATCTGCCAGGCACAAAAAGCACTAATGTGAACAGTGATCAATATTTTTGAGACAGGGTATAATTGATATCATAAATGACAATGGTTTGTAATAGATTTCTGCGTGCCACAAGTCCATAAGACTGGTACACAGAACTATCCAAACAGTAACTCTCATGACAAACAGCAGTAATGTACAGTTGTGTAAAAACTTACCATAACAGTAGATGTCCTTCTCTTCACTATTGCAGTATTCTTAACATGAGGGATCCCCTGCCAAGGGCAGCCTGATATCCAGCCAGTACCAAAGCCTTTAGGTTAACGATATGCCGTATGTCACATGTATGCTCCCTGTTCAAGGTCTAGGGCATAAAGGTGACGTCCTTATATACACCCTTTGCACTGACAGCCCCAGGAGAAATGCCAGCCCTAGAATAACATACACATCCAGAGGGACAAAAGATCAGGGGGAGGAGGAAGGGAATGAATACTGTAACAGTGAAGAGAAGGATATCTACTGTTATGGTAAGATTTTACACAACTATACTATGTCCTTCCATATCACTGTTGCAGTATTCTTAACATGAGGAAGACTGCAAAAGCTCAGGAAGAAGATAGGGAGGAGGAAGGGCCAACAGAGCCTTCTAGGGACCAATGAAGAATGGCCCTAGCAGAACCAGCTCTAGATATGACATCCAAGTTGTAATGCTTGGCAAAGGTATGCACCTGAAGACCAGGTAGCTGCCTCAAGGATAGAAAGTAGTATCCAAACCCTTGAAAAAAGCACCAGAAGAAGCCACAGCCCTAGTACAGTGAGCCTTGACCACAGAAGGAAGGCTCTTACCATAAGAGCAAAAAGAAATGGCTTTAGAAATCCAAGAGGAAATAGTCTGTGGGGAAACCACAAAACCTAATGATCTAGGATGAAAAGAAACAAAAAGCTGATCACATTTTCTGCAATCTTTAGTTTTGTCCAAATAAAATCTGTGTTGTCTATGCACATCCAAAATGTGCAACACCTTCTCACTAGCTGCTTGCGGAGAAGGGAAAAAAGTGAGCAAATTAATAGACCAATTAAGAGACAACCACCTTAGCTATAAAAGATTGGTATGAAGAGACACTCTCTTCTTAAGAAAAACTAAAAACGGAGGAAGAGACATAAGGGCTTGAAGCTCAGATATCCGTCTTGCAGAAGTAAGGGCTAACAAAAGAACAGTCTTCCAAGAACAATGCTGTAAAGAAGCCGAAGCTGCAGGCTCAAAAGGAGCCAGTCAATTTCTCCAACACAAAATTAAGATCCCAGGAAGGAAGAACAGGCTTCCTGGGTGGTCTAATATGAAGGATGCCTTTAAGAAACTGTATGGCCTAAAATCTACAGGCCAAAGGAGGAGTTAAAGGCAGACAAGACAGAGGTGGGCTTTAACAGAAGACTATAATGACCAGAAACACATCCCTGTGAAGCATTCACTCATGAGATTGTGTTATGGACCTGCTCAGGGAATTGGCCACAAAATTCTGACTTGAAGGAATGTATACTGCCTGAAGTGTGACTTGGTACTGAATCACTAAATCCCAAACCTGGAGTGGCAATATGCAAAGCAGATAGGACCTTGTCCCCCCTCGTTTGTTGACATACCACATCATTGTGGTGCTGTCTGTAAAGATCTTTAGGGGCCCTGGTGAAAACAGAGGATGAAAAGCAGTGAGGGCCAACAGAAGAGCTCTCATTTCTTTGATACTGATGTGCTCATGTTGCTGATGACATCAAAAGCCTTGAACTTTTAGGTTTACAAAGGAAGCCCCCCAACTCCCATCTGAGGCACCTGTGGAAAGCTCCTGAGAGGGAAGTGGGGGTTGAAAGGGAAGCCCTGGATTCAAAGTCCGTTGGTGAATCCACCACTGAAATTCCAACTTAAAACATGGAAAAAGAGAGAGATACTGGAAACTCTACAAGATGAGCATGCTAAAGCCAATGTGACATTAGATACCACTGAAGCTTTCTCATATGCAATCTGCCAAACAGAAGCATAGGGATGGTGGATGCCACGAATCCCAGAGCCCTCAGAAATTCCCTGGCTGAAATCAAGGCCAGAGAAAGACGGGACTGAAAAAAGGAAATCACAGTCAAAGCCTTGGGAGGAGGCAGGGATGCTAGCATAAGAACAGTCTGGATCCTGCAGCCCCAGAAAACATGATCCCAAGACAGGAACAGAAAGAACTTTTGAAAATTTACAGTGAACTCGAGGGTTTGCAACACAGCAATGACCCACTGAAGGTGTTGTAAAAGAATCTCTGCAGATTAGGACTGAATAAGTAGGTTGTCTAAATAAGGAAAGACCTGAATGCCTTTGAGCCTACAAAAAGCAATCACAGGAGCTAGGTGTTTGGTGAATACTCTTGGGGCAGTAGAGAGGCCAAAGGGCAAAGCAGAGAACTAAAAATGCCAGGAAGCAACAGAGAAACATAAAAAGTTCCTGAAAAGGGGATGAATAGGGATATGGAGATAAACATCCTTGAGATCCAGAGAAACCATAAAAGCCTGAGGAAGCAGAAAGTACAGTTGTGTACACCTACCATAAATGTAGATGTTCGAGTGTCTTCACTGTTGCAGTCATAACTGTAGGGTGCTCCTGCCGGCAGGCAGCCCGAGGTCGGCCAGAATCCCAAAGTCTGGGTCCGGCGTCGGCTGTACAGGCCAGTACCCTGACGTCAGTACGCTCTGGTACATAGCCCTCAGCCGACGCCATCTTCTCCAGCCTTTCTTGCCCTAGATGTCAGAAGTCCCCCAATAAATCAAAACAAAATGAATCCACCAAGGAAACACAAATACACCACAAAGGAGAGAAAAAGAGGGGATAGGAGGGAGGGAAACACCGACTGCAACAGTGAAGACACTCGAACATCTACATTTATGGTAGGTGTACACAATTGTACTATGTTCATCGTGTTTCACTGTTGCAGTCATAACTGTAGGGTGGAATCCCAAAGCAGTGGAAAAAGGGGGGAGGTTTAGACAGAAGAAGGGGCAGCAAGAAGACCCTGCAAAACAGCAGAGGCAAAGCCTGCCCTGGTCTTAGAATACAAAGGGAGATTGTAATGCTTGGAAAAAGTATGCACAGAACTCCAAGTGGCAGCTTCCAAAATATCCTTGGTAGGAACTCCCCTGAGAAAAGCTGTAGAAGTAGCAGCTGCTCTAGTAGAATGACTTCTCACAGTACCTGGAAACTGTTTCCCATGATGAGTGTAACAAAATCTTATTCCATAAGAAATCCATTTAGAAATAGTTTGTTTGGAAATAGCCTTACCAAGAGAACTTGAGGCAAAAGAAACAAACAATTGGTTAGATTTTCTGAACTCTTTAGTCTTGTCCAAATAAAATCGTAACTGTCTGTGCACGTCCAAGGAATGCAAAATCCTTTCCCCTTTATTCTGAGGATTAGGAAAGAAGGTAGGAAGGTGAATTGTTTGATTTAAAGCCACTTTCGAAATCACCTTAGGCATGAAAGTAGGATTGGTCCTCAAGGATACTCTGTCCTGGTAGAAAATAAGGAATGGTTCCACAGCCATGAGAGCTTGCAACTCTGAGACCCTTCTGGCAGAAGTCAAAGCTAACAAAAGAACTGTCTTCCAAGATAAAAACTTAATATCTGAAGAAGTAGCAGGCTCAAAAGGAGGCAAAGTAAGTTTTTCTAAAACATAATTAAGATCCCAAGCAGGAACAGGAGGGGTCCTGGGAGGCCTTAAATTCTTAGCCCCTCTCAAGAATTGTCTCACCAAAGGATAAGAAAAAACAGGGGGATCAGTATTGAAATGAGCAGAAATAGCAGAAGCATGAATCTTAATGGAAGAAAAAGACAGTCCATCAGACAAAAGATCCGAAAGGTAAAGCAAAATAGAAGAGAGATCAGGTACCAGAGGGTCCAAACCTCGGCCCTGCATCCAAATGCAAAATCTCTTCCATTTAGAGGCATAGGATTTCCTAGTGCTAGGCCGTCTAGCTTCCAAAAGAACATCCAAAACTTGTTTGGGAAGACTAGAAGAAATCAAATACTTTGAAGAGCCAAGCTGCCAGGCAAAGGGTCTTGAGATTGGAATGTAGCAACTGACCCTGATGCTGGGACAGAAGAGAAGGGTTCAGAGGGACAATCCAAGGAGGTTCCAAGAACAGGTGCCTTAAAGTTGGATACCAAAACTGTCGAGGCCAATTCGGAGCAATCAAGATGAGGAACTTGGGCTTGTCCTGTTTTATCTTTAGTAATACCCGAGGAAGTAGAGGGTAGAGGAAGAGGAGGGAAGGCATAACCCGAAAGGTTTTTCCAACTGAAGGACAGGGCATCCACTTTCCAAGCTGTTTTGTGGAATGACCTGGTGCAAAAGTGAGGCAGCTGATGATTGAGATGGGATGCAAACAGATCTATCTGGGGGCATCCCCAAACTGCAGTAATCCTGTTGAATAAGTTGGTGTCTAGCATCCATTCGTGAGGATCCACAATGTTCCTGCTCAGGCTGTCTGCTAAGAGATTCTGTTCTCCTGGTATGAAATGGGCCTGGAGATGTAGATTCAGATTTAGAGCTGTGTCCCATAAAGCCATAGCTAGTCTGCAAAGGGGGTACGAATGAGAGCCCCCCTGCTTGTTTATGTACCACATGACTGTGGTGTTGTCTGTGCAAATCAAAAGAGGCCCTGGATGCAAAAGGTGCTTGAAGGCTAGAAGAGCATTTTGCACTGCCAACATTTCCTTCAGATTGATGTGCCAGTGAAGATGATCCTTTGTCCAGGTTCCCTGCTGGCAATTGCCTAGAAAATGTGCTCCCCAAGCATAATCCGAGGCGTCCGTGGTTATGATTTGAGAAGGTTGAGGAAGACGGAAAGGCTTTCCTTCGTTTAAAGCACACATCCTGGACCACCAAAGGAACTCCTTTTGGAGGCAGGGGATCAGAGGAATTAGAGTGTCCAGATCGTGGTAATGCTGCGGCCACACACTTTTCAGATACCATTGAAGCTTTCTCATATGAAGCCTTGCATTTGGAATCAACAGAATGCAGGAAGCCATGTAGCCCAGAGCCTGCAGGAATTTCCTTGCAGTGAGCCGAAGTAGAGTTGCCAAAGTCTTGAAAATTGAAGCCAGCTGTATTTGTCTTTCTGTAGTGAGGAAGGCCCTTTGTAAGGTTGTGTTTAAAAGGGCTCCCAGGAATACCATTTGTTGAGAAGGGATCAGATGTGACTTTTTTGTGTTCACCGAAAATCAACAGGAGGAGAAGACGTTGAACAAAATCCAGATGTTGAAGTAACAGATCCTTGCTGTCTGCCTGAATAAGGCAGTCGTCCAAATAAGGGTAAATCTGAATCCCCTGGAGTCTGCAATAAGCCACTACTGGTGCCAGGCACTTGGTAAAGACTCTGGGCGCAGTAGATAAACCAAAGGGCAGTACAGAGAATTGATAGTGTCTCGAACCTGCCTTGAACATGAGGAATTTCCTGCGTTCCTGCCTGATGGGAATGTGTAAATAAGCTTCCTTTAGGTCCAATGTCACCATCCAGGCATCCTGAGAGAGCATTGGAATCAGCTGCTGCAGAGTAAGCATCTTGAATTTTGGAATTTCCAAAAAGGTGTTTAACACAGAAAGGTCCAGAATAGGTCTCCATGAGCTTTGTTTTCTCGGAACCAGAAACAGTCTCGAATAAAACCCTTTTCCCATCTCTGAGAGTGGAACAGGCTCTATGGCTCTCATGGCCAGAAGAGCATCCACTTGATTTAAGGCCTCTGACCATTGATGTTTTGGCAGATCTGGCCAACCAAAAGCTCTTGGCAAGGTATGAAAGTGGAAGTTGTAGCCTTTTAAAATCACATCCAATACCCATTTGTCCTGGGTAATATGAGTCCAATTTCTGTAAAAAAGAGAAAGTTTTCCTCCGAGAGGGGCATCCAGGTAAAGAGGTCCTGTAGCCCAAACTAGAGAGTCATTGAGTTTGCTTTCTTTGAGATTGGGATCTGTCTTCTCCCCTTCTAGGTGAAGAAGCAGTCCATTGTCTCGATCTGTAGGAGGCCTGAGCTTGGCCACGACCTCTGGAGCGTCTATATCTTCCCCTTTGAGGCCTGTCAGACGTGGGAAAGGGCCAATTCCTGGAAAATCTAGGAGGCTGAACTTGCAAGAAATCTTTCACAGTTTGCATAGATTTTGCCTTTTCTTCCATCTTTTTAATAACCTCCTCAGCCTTGGATCCAAAAGAACATCATGCTGAACAGGGGCATCTAACAATTTAGCCTTAACCTGTTCAGGTAAACTTTGTTCACGAAGCCAAGCATGTCTCCTGATAACAGTACCAGAGGCTGCGGCCCTGCAAGAAGCATCCAAAGCATCAAAACCACAATGCAAGCTATGTTTGTTCAGTTGTTCAGTTGCATGCAAGACATCCTGTAGTTCCTTATCTTCAGCACATGCAGGAAGGGAAGCAAGCTTTTGCTTTAAAACAGACAAAAGAAATTGCTGATACTTAAACATATGAAATTGGCAATTTAAAGCCCTAACAGAAAGGGTAGCAGAAGTGTATACCTTTTTGCCCCACCTGTCTAAGGCACGAGAATCCTTCTCAGAGGGAATAGGATTCTTAGAAGAAGAAACTTTAGCAGCCTTAGAACCCTGAGAGATAGTTTCAGGATCCGCAGAAGGATTCTTAAATAAGAACAAATGAGACTCAGGAACCCTATAAAACCTATCAGGCTTAGAGGGAGCAGGAGGCATGGAATCAGGATTCAAATTAGCCTCGGAAAAGGCATCATCCACAATGTCAAGAACAGGAGGGATAGCTAAAGGCCTATGTTAAGGAAGAAGAAGAAATTCTCTAAGCCTCTTCTTGGAAGCAGAATAATCCTGACCTTCCCAATGAAAATGTTCCCTCATCTCATGTAAGATTTCCCCAAAAGAAAAATCTTCAGGTGGAGAGGCAGAGGGCAAGGAGTCCTCAGCATCCGAATCCTCATAAGGAGGAAAAGAATATTCCTGATCAGAGGAAGAGACAGAAAATATAGAAGCCTGGTCAGAGGAATCCATAGGAACATCCTGTCGAGGCCTTTTCTCAGGGGGGGGGGGGTGAGAACCCCTAATCATAGAAAGCAAATCTTCAGCCATCCTTAACAATTGCTTTTGTGTCCTGGGAGTAGATTCAGAAGAAGCTTGAGCAGGAGCTTTAGACTTAACAGGAGTCTTTGACTTTGAAATAGTGATGTGAGTAGGCCTGAATACCCCCTCAGAAGCCGGTACCTGCACAGCGGTTCCGGACCCATCCGAGGGAGCGACGTCTGAAGGTCCTGCAGCAGATAAAATAGAAGGCCTTGATGGCTCCCCATGGGAGTCCGTATCGGCCATCGGTTCAGAAGTGGCGGACGACAGGGGCTGCAAAAGCGCCTCACTGACGACAGCCGAACCGGACGCCGGCTCCAGCTGCAAAGAGTCCTGTTTGGACCTCGGAGGCCTGTCCTTGTCTTTGCGCTTCTTTTGAATTCCGGTAGTGTCCGACGACATTCTGTAATTGAAGCGTCTGCCAAAATAATTCAAAGCCCAGTAGTACCTGTGTTTGATAGTACGAGAATGAAACCTGGCACAGAACCGACAACAAGAAACGTCGTGGTCAGGGCCTAAGCAAGGTAGACAGTAAGAGTGGAAATCTTTATGAGGTATTTGTTTCCCACACGTAATACAATTATTAACTTTTTCTGACATCGGAGGAACAAGAAAAAGATTCCCCAACGGGGTACTTAGCTTTGAGAAGAGAAGTAAGAACTTCGGACCGACAACACCAAAAAACGCTGTACGAAAATCGCCAACCAACGACTTGCGAGCTGCTTTCCACCGCACGTCAAGAAAGACTGGAGAAGATGGCGTCGGCTGAGGGCTATGTACCAGAGCGTACTGACGTCAGGGTACTGGCCTGTACAGCCGACGCCGGACCCAGACTTTGGGATTCTGGCCGACCTCGGGCTGCCTGCCGGCAGGAGCACCCTACAGTTATGACTGCAACAGTGAAACACGATGAACATCAGGGAACAAAGTCTGAAGGAATAACATTTAAAAGGAAGGAACCTTCAGAAATGTATTCAGGTGAGAAAGATCCAGAATGGGTCTCCAACTGCTCTCTTTTCTGGGGACAAAAAAAATTCTGGAATAAAACCCCTTCCTCCTTTGAGCTGCTGGAACCTCTTGAATAGTTCCCTGAATCAAAAGACCCTGAAGCAACTCTGAAGAACTCAACTGGTCTTGAAGTGGCTAAGGAATGCCCATGAAGGGTGGAAGAGATTTCCAAACCATGAAATACCCCTGGTGAATGATGAAAAGAACCCAGGAATCCTGGATTATGCTTAACCAGACAGCAAGAGACAAAGAAAATCAAAGTGAGACGGGAATGTGGCTGGAAAGAAAGTACAGTTTTGTACCTACCATAAATGTAGATGTCCGATAGGTATGCAACTGCAGTCCTGACATATGGGTTGTCCTGCCTCAGGCAGCCCTTCGGTCGGCCGGATTCCAAAGTCTGGGTCCGGCGTCGGCTGATGTCGCCCTTTCCCCGACGTCAGAGCACCTGGGGTATAAAAGAGTCAGCCGACGCCATCTTCTTCAGTGTTTCTTGCCCCAGATGCCAGGTGCCCTCTAAGGAAGGCTAAATTTTGAAAACAGAGAAAAAATTCCAGACAAGTACAATAACATAAAAACAAATACACCATAAAAGATTACCCCAGGTAGCTAAAATGAGGGGTAGAAACCCAAAAGAATACCACAGAGGGGTAGGTGGGAGGGAAAACCTGACTGCAGTTGCATACCTATCGGACATCTACATTTATGGTAGGTACAAAACTGTACTATGTCCTTCAAGGATGCAACTGCAGTCCTGACATATGGGTTGAATACCATAGCCAACCTGGCGGTGGTAGGCACTAGGACAAAGATGGTGTAGCTAAAATGCCCTGCAGGACTGCAGAAGCAAACCCTGCTCTGGATCTGGAATATAAAGGCAGGTTATAATGTTTGGAAAATGTATGCACGGAGCTCCATGTAGCAGCTTCTAAAATGTCCTTTGTTGCCAAAAAGGCTGTGGAGGTGGCTGTAGCTCTGGTGGAATGTGGCCTGATGTCAGCTGGCACAGTTTTTCCATGAAATGAGTAGCAGAATCGAATACAATTTCCAATCCATTTAGAAATTGTCTGTTTGGAAATTGCTTTTCCCTGCAATCCAGCAGCGCAAGCTACAAAAAGCTGGTCAGATTTTCTGAAAGATTTTGTTCTGTCCAAGTAGTAGCGCAACTGTCTGTGTATGTCCAAGGTGTGCAGAAGTCTCTCCCCTTTATTTTGAGGATTGGGAAAGAAGGTAGGCAGGTGAATAGCTTGATTCAGGGACACTCTGGATACCACCTTTGGCATGAATGACGGATTGGTTCTCAAAGAAACTCTGTCCTGATGAAAAATGAGAAATGGTTGTATTGCCATAAGGGCCTGTAGCTCAGAGACTCTTCTTGCTGAGGTTACTGCCAGAAGGAAAGCGGTCTTCCAAGACAGAAATTTCAACTCTGAAGATGCTGCTGGTTCAAAGGGAGGAAGAGTTAATTTTTCCAGCATGAAGTTGAGGTCCCATGCAGGCACTGGTGGTTTCCTTGGAGGGTTGATGTTCTTTATACCTCTTAGAAACCGTCTCAGCAATGGGTGAGAAAATACAGGCGGATCAGTGTTATATTTTGCAGATATTGCTGAAGCATGTATTTTTATGGAAGAATATGAAAGGCCATTGTGGAGCATTTCAGCCAAATATTCTAGGATCTCTGGAATGCTCATCACTGATGGGTCTTGACCCTTTTTGCTGTTCCAGATAAGAAATTTCTTCCATTTTGCTGAGTATGTTTTTCTAGTGGAAGGTCTGCGCGCCTCCAGGATGATATCTTTTACCCTTTTGGAAAGTGTATCCTGAGGAATAGTCATGGAATCTTCCAAGCTGTCAGCTTTAATGTTTTCAAGCTGGAGTGTAGTGTCCTGTAATTGTGCTGTGTCAGAAGAAGTGGCCTTTGAGGAAGGAGCCACGGATTGGTGTGTGTCAAGCTCCGTAGCAGTGGGTACCAGTGTTGTCTTGGCCAGTCTGGAGCTATCAGTATGACTTTCGGTTGCTCTGTCTTGATCTTTAGTAACACCTTGGTCATCAAGGGAAGAGGTGGGAAGGCATATAGTGTTAGAGAGTTCCAACTGAAGGAGAGAGCGTCCACCTTCCATGCTTGAAGATGGTATGTCCTTGTGCAAAACTTTTTCAGATGGTGATTGAGGTGGGAGGCAAAAAGATCTACGTCCGGCCTTCCCCATGCTTGAGTTATTTGTAAAAAAATGTCTGGATGCAACATCCATTCGTGTGGATCCATGATGTTTCTGCTTAGGCTGTCTGCCAGAACATTGTCCTTCCCTGATACAAAGTGGGATTGTAGCTCTATTTTCAATTGTAGGGAAATATCCCAGAGATTCATTGCCAGTCTGCAAAGAGGGTAGGAATGGGTACCTCCTTGCTTGTTTATGTACCACATAACTATGGTATTGTCTGTCTTTATTAGTAGATGGCCCTGATGCATGAACTTTTCGAAGGCCTTGATTGCATGTATCACTGCCAGCATTTCTTTTTGGTTGATGTGCAGGTGCTTTTCTTTTTGTGTCCATTGTCCTTGAATGCATCTGCCCTCCATGTGCGCCCCCATCCATGGTCTGAGGCATCTGTTGTTATGGTTTGACTTGTATGAGGCTTGCTGAAAGGCAGACCTTTGTTTATGTGGCTTGCTTGAGCCCACCACAGGAATTCCTTTTGAAGGCATGGAATGAGTGGGATCAATGCTTCCAGGCTGTGGCTGTGTTGAGACCATAGACTTTTTAGATACCATTGTAGTTTCCTCATATGCAGCCTTGTGTGTGGAATCAGAAGAATGCAAGATGCCATGAAACCCAGGGCCTGCAGGATTTTCCTTGCAGTCATCTGGGTGTGTTGCTAATTTTCTGAAGTATTCTGGTAATTGTTTTTGTTTTTCTTTTGTCAGAAACGCCATCTGGGTGTTTGTGTCCAGTGTGGCACCCAGGAAAGGTATTTGTTGGGATGGTACGAGACTTGATTTCTGAATATTGACTGTGTATCCCAAGGCCTGCAGTAGGTGAATGACATAGTCTAAGTTTTTTAACAAGGCTTGTTGGCTGTCCGCTTGTATAAGGCAGTCGTCCAGGTAAGGGTATATTTGTATCCCGTGGAGTCTGCAATGTGCAATTACTGATGCCAGGCATTTCGTGAACACTCTGGGCGCAGTAGATAAGCCAAAGGGCAATGCTGAGAATTGATAATGCTCTGAGCCTGCAAGAAATCTGAGGTATCTTCTGCAACTTTGTCTGATTGGGACATGCAGGTATGCCTCCTTGAGGTCCAGAGTTACCAGCCAAGACCCCTTGCCCATCATGGGAAGGAGTTGCTGTAAAGTCAGCATTTTGAATTTTGGCACAATAAGGTAAGTATTCAGTGCGGACAAGTCCAGAATGGGTCTCCATTGGTTTTCTTTTCTTGGAACAAGGAACAGTCTTGAATAAAATCCTTGGCCTTGTTCTGCAGAAGGAACCTTCTCTATTGCTCTTATTTGAAGTAGGTTCGTTATTTGTTTGAGTGCCTCTGCCCTTTGATTTGGTGGCAGGTTTGGCCTGCCATGTCTTGTTGGCAGTGTATGAAAATGGAATCTGTATCCTTTGTCTATTATGTCCAGTATCCATTTGTCCTTTGTAATATTGTGCCAATTTTGTGAGAATAAAGATAATTTTCCGCCCAAAGGTGCTTCTAATTGAGCCCTGGATGGTAGAGTCAAAGTCAAGTCATTGAGATTGTCCCTGCGGAGCAGTGGAAGGTCCTGCCCCACCTCTCTGGTTCGGAGGCTGCCATTGGCGTCCTCTGTAGGAGCCTCAAGTTTGCCCTCTACCTCTGCCACGTCCGTTTTTGCCTCTTTGAAATTTGTCTGTGTCTGGAAAGGCCCAATGCTTAGAAGGCCAATTCCTGCTGAATCTTGGAGGTTGTACCTGGAGGAAATCTTTGACTGTTTGCACTGATTTTGCCTTTTCCTCTATTTTCTTTAAAACCTCTTGTGCAGTAGCACCAAATAGCTTATGTTTCTCTAGTGGTGCATCCAAAAGCTTAATTTTCACATGGTCTGGCAATGTTTGTTCCTTTAACCAAGCATGTCTGCGTATGACCGCACCTGTCATTGCTGCTCTACATGAAGCTTCCAATGCATCATATCCACACTGAAGGAAATGGTTGCTAACCTGCTGAGTATTATGAACCAATTCCTGTAACCCCTTTCTATCTAATGGTTCAGGGGAAGCCAATTTCTTTTGCAAGTCATCCAACATGTATTCCTGATACTGAATCATATGAAATTGACAATTTAATGCTCGCATAGAAAGGGTGTAAGATGTATATACTTTCTTGCCCCACCTTTCTAAAGCCCTAGAATCTCTTTCCGAAGGAAGTGGATTCTTAGCAGTAGTGGAGGGAACCCCTTTAGGCCCCTGAGAAATAGTTTCAGGGTCAGCAGTATGGCCCTTGTACAGAAATTGATGTGTGTCTGGGATCCTGTAGTACCTGTCTGGCTTGACAGGAGCAGGGGGGAGGGAGTCAGGGGAAACACTAGATTCTAAGTACACATCATCTAAAACATTTAAAACTGGAGGAATAGCTAAGGGTCTATGCTGAGGCAGCTTTAAAAATTCCCTTAACCTTTTCCTAGAATCTGAGTATTCTTGGCCTTGCCATTTGAAGTGTTCCCTCATGGAATGAAGTGTTTCCCCAAAGGAAAACTCCTCAGGAGGAGAAGCAGAGGGAATGGATTCTTCCGCATCAGAATCCTCGTAGGCCGGGAAGGCCTCCTCCTGGTAGTCTGAATGTGCAGAATCACCTGAGGCCTCATCGGAGGACTGGGGATCTACCTGCTCAACCCTAGGCCTCTTGAGAAAAAGGTGGCTGAGAGCCTCTATCTGGATGTGGCTGAGAACCCTTAAAGAAATAAGGTCCTCAGCTAAACTTAAAATTTGAGAACCAGAAGTGGATCCCAGAGAAACAGATCTTGGAGGGAGAGACTTAGCCTGTTTGGCAGCCTTAGCACGTGTGTAGGCCTTAATGGACATAGACACTGGAGGCCTGGCAGCCCCACGTGCTGGAGTAGTCTTATCCACTGGAATGGTGTCAGAAATATCCTGGGCTACGGTCTCAGAGGGAAGAACAGAAACCGGCACCGAGCTGGCCTCCGGTACCGAAGTAACCGGTGGGCCGGTGTCGTCAGTCTGTAGCGGTTGTGAAACTGGCTCAGAAGAGACCGAGACACTCGCAGTAGGCCTAAGCGTGGTGTCAGCCGAGACCGCGGACCGCGGGTGTCGGTCCTTTTCCTTCCGTTTTTTTGGTAAATGTGCTGTCGGAAGCTCCGACGGCATGATATAACAGAAATCTTCCCCAAAATAATCCTGTGCAAACTCTGACCGACGCCTAAGAGTGCGTTTATTGAAAGAGGCACAAGCTGTACAGGCCGAGACGTTGTGTTCTGGGCCTAGGCAGGGTAAGCAGTAAGAGTGGAAATCCTTATGAGGTATTTGTTTCCCACAAGTTAAACAATTATTTACTTTTACAGTTTTATCTGACATCGGCTGAGGCAAGAAAAGGTCCCCAACGGGGTACTTAGCTTTTTTGAAGACTTCAGTAGCTGAAAAAACAGGAGCTGGCCGACCGGCACTTGCGAACTGCTTCTGCTTCGGGCACCGCGCAGCAAGAAAAACTGAAGAAGATGGCGTCGGCTGACGCTTTTATACCCCAGGCGCTCTGACATCGAGGAAAGGGCGACATCAGCCGACGCCAGACCCAGACTTTGGAATCCAGCCAACCGAAGGGCTGCCTGAGGCAGGACAACCCATATGTCAGGACTGCAGTTGCATCCTTGAAGGACATCTGGGTAGTCAGACAGAACTCGGTTTACCAGGAAAGGAAGGCTTCTGAGCAGGAGTGGTCTGTGTACACTTAGCTGGGGAATGCTTCTAAACACCCTTCTTGCCTTTAAGAGGAGGACAAGACTGCCTTCTAACAAAGGCCACTTTATTAGGATAGTTTCTCTGGAACTTTGGCACAAGGGAAACAAAAATATGTTTCAGATCCTGCAACTCCTTGCCGTTCTCCTGCAGGGACTTGAAAAATCAGCTGCAGCAGCACCAAACATTTGTTGTCCAGAGGAGTAACCATTAACTTAGCCTTAATACCATCAGGCAGAAGTTAAAGCCGGAGCTGGGAATATCTCCTCAACACAGAGCCAGAAGCAGCAGTCCTAGATGAAGCATCTGCTGCAACATAACTAAATTTAGTGGAATGGCGAGCTACCTGGAAAGACGGGCCTAACAGAGACAAGGCAGAATTCTTTCCCTAAGAATCAGGAAGGTCAGAAATAACCTTGCAAGCCTGAGAAAGGGCAGCCAAAAAGTACAGTTTTGTACCTACCATAAATGTAGATGTCCGATAGATATGCAACTGCAGTCATAACATATGGGTTGTCCTGCCTCAGGCAGCCCTTCGGTCGGCCGGATTCCAAAGTCTGGGTCCGACGTCGGCTGATGTCGCATTTCTCTCCGTCAGAGCGGCTGGAGTATATAAGCATCAGCCGACGCCATCTTCTTCAGTGTTTCTTGCCCCAGATGCCAGGTGCCCTCCAAGGAAGGCTAAAATCAAATTTGTAAAACAAAAATAGGTTTCCAGACAAATAAGTAAGCAATAAACAGATACACCATAACAGATATCCCCAGCTAAGAATAACAGGGAGAGGAGTGGACCCAAGGCATAGAGGGGAAGGAGGGAGGAAACCGACTGCAGTTGCATATCTATCGGACATCTACATTTATGGTAGGTACAAAACTGTACTATGTCCTTCAAGAATGCAACTGCAGTCATAACATATGGGTTGAATACCATAGCTTAGCTGGGGGAGGTGGTATGCTCTAGGAAAAGGATGGTGTAGCTAGCAATCCCTGCAGGACTGCCGAAGCAAAGCCTGCTCTGGATCTGGAAAATAAAGGGAGGTTGTAGTGTTTGGAAAATGTATGCACGGAGCTCCATGTAGAAGCTTCTAGAATATCCTTTGTAGGCACCCCTCTTAAGAAGGCTGTGGAGGTAGCTGTAGCTATGGTAGAGTGTGGTCTGATATTGGCTGGCACACTCTTTCCATGGAAGGAATAACAATATCTGATGCAATGTCCAATCCATTTTGAAATTGTCTGTTTGGAAATTGCTTTTCCCTGTACTCCAGGAGCGTAAGCTACAAATAGCTGGTCGGACTTCCTACTGATCTTGGTTCTGTCTCGATAGTAGCGAAGTTGTCTATGTATGTCCAAGGTATGCAACAGTCTTTCCCCTTTGTTTTCAGGATTGGGGAAGAAAGTAGGCAGGTGAATTGCCTGATTTAGAGAGACCCTAGATACCACTTTTGGCAGAAAGGAAGGATTGGTTCGTAAGGAGACCCTGTCTCGGTGGAAGATTATGAAGGGTGGTATTGCTATTAGTGCCTGTAATTCTGAAACCCTTCTAGCTGAGGTAATGGCCAGCAGGAAAGCTGTCTTCCAGGACAGAAATTGTAAATCCGCTGAAGCTGCTGGCTCGAAGGGAGGTAGAGTCAATTTTCTAACACAAAATTGAGATCCCAAGCTGGTACTGGTGCCTTTCTTGGAGGTTTTATATTCTTGATCCCTCTAAGAAATTGCCTTAGCAAAGAATGTGAGAACACAGGTGGGTCAGTGTTGTATCTAGCTGAGATAGCTGAAGCATGTATTTTTATGGAAGAGTATGAAAGTCCCTTATTTAGCAATTCTGCCAAGTACTCCAGAATGAGTGGAATGCTCAGTACTGATGCATCTTGACCCTTGTTGGTATTCCAAATGCTGAAGCGCTTCCATTTGGCTGAGTAAGCCCTTCTGGTGGATGGTCTGCGGGCTTCTGTTAGTATCCGCTGAACTTCCTTGGAGAGAGATAAATTGAGGTTATTTATGTGATCTTCCAAGCTGTTAGCTGTAGAGTCTGGAGGTTGGGATGAGCTGTCCTGAAGTTGTGTTGAGTCAACAGTTGAGGCCATTTGGGAAGGGCCCACGGTTTGTTGTGACATATGCTCCGTAGTAGTGGGTACCAGTGTTGTCTCGGCCAGTTCGGAGCTATTAGGATTCCCTTTGGCTGCTCTGTTTTGATCTTTAGTAACACTGTGGTCATCAGTGGCAGAGGTGGAAATGCATAGATGACTAGGGAGCTCCAGTTGAATGAGAGAGCATCTATCTTCCATGCTTGTGGATGATTTGTCCTTGAGCAGAACTTTTGTAGCTGATGATTGAGTTGGGAGGCAAATAGGTCTACGTCTGGCCTGCCCCATGCCGAGGTTAGTTGTGCAAAGATGTCTGGATGTAACCTCCATTCGTGTGGGTCTAGGAAATTCCTGCTTAGACTGTCCGCCAGAACATTGTCTCTGCCTGGAACAAATTGGGACTGTAGCTGTATGTTCCGACTCAGTGATTTTTCCCAAAGATTCACTGTTAGCCTGCAAAGGGGGTAAGAGTGAGTACCTCCCTGCTTGTTTATGTACCACATCACAGTGGTGCTGTCTGTCCTTATTAGAAGGTGGCCTTGATGAAGTTGATGTCCAAAAGCCTCGATGGCATGCATTACTGCCAGCATTTCTTTTTGGTTGATATGCAGATGTTCTTCCTTTGGGTTCCATTGCCCTTGAATACATCTGCCGTCCATGTGCGCCCCCCATCCATGGTCTGAGGCGTCTGTGGTAATGGTCTGTGTTGTGTGAGGTTTTTTGAACGGCATGCCTGTATTTGACTGACTTGCTGAGGCCCACCATAGAAATTCCTTTTGAAGACATGGAATGAGTGGGATAATTGCTTCTAGGTTGTTGTTGTGCTGAGACCATAAGCTCTTTAGATACCACTGAAGTTTTCTCATGTGTAGTCTTGCTAGTGGGACCAGGAGAATGCAAGATGCCATGAACCCCAGGGCCTGTAGGAATCTCCTTGCAGTCATCTGGGAGAGGTTTGCTAAACTTTTGAAGTAATGAGTTAACTGCTCTTGCTTGTCTTCTGTCAAGTAGGCCATTTGAGAGGCTGTGTCTAGTTTGGCTCCTAAAAAAGTTATTTCCTGGGATGGTAGAAGTCTTGACTTTTGAAAGTTGACTGTGTATCCCAAAGCCTGTAGCAAGTGTATGGCATAATTCAAGTTTTTTGTCAAGGTTAGTTCGTTGTCCGCTTGTATGAGGCAATCGTCCAGGTAGGGGTAGATTTGAATCCCCTGGAGTCTGCAATGAGCAATTACTGATGCCAGGCATTTTGTGAATACTCTGGGCGCAGTAGATAAGTCAAAAGGCAATGCTGAGAATTGATAATGCTCTGGCCCTGCAAGAAATCTGAGGTATCTTCTGCAGCTGTGTCTGATAGGGACATGCAGGTATGCCTCCTTGAGGTCCAGAGTAATCAGCCAAGACCCCTTGCCCAGCATGGGAAGGAGCTGCTGTAAGGTCAGCATTTTGAACTTTGGTACTATGAGAAAAGTGTTTAAAGCGGACAAGTCCAGTATTGGTCTCCACTGATTTTGTTTTCTTGGAACAAGGAACAGTCTTGAGTAAAACCCCTGACCTTGTTCTTGTTGAGGCACTTTTTCTATTGTTTTGATCTGAGCCAGCAGAGAAATTTGCTTGATAGCCTCTGCCTTTTGATTTTGTGGAAGATTTGGCATGCCTTGTTTTCTTGGTAAGGTATGAAAATAGAACCTGTAACCATGATCTATAATGTCCAATATCCATTTGTCTTTTATCAGTTTGTGCCAATTTTCTGAAAACAGAGATAACTTTCCTCCCAAAGGGGCTTGTTTTTGCTCCTTGGTCGGAGAAGTTAGAGTCAAGTCATTGAGATTGTCCCTCAGTGACAGGGGAAACCCCTGTGTCACCTCTTTGGTTTGTTGGTTGCCATTGGCGTCCCCTGTAGGATCCTCTATATTGCCCTCTGCCACGGGCACGCCTGTTCTTGCCCCTTTGAAATTTTTCAGGATTTGGGAATGACCAGTTTTTAGAAGGCCAGTTCCTGCTGAACCTGGGGGGCTGAACCTGGAGAAAATCTTTGACTGTCTGAACTGACTTGGCTTTTTCTTCAATGGTCTTTAACACATCTTTAGCATTATCACCAAAAAGTTTGTTCTTTTCCAAGGGAGCATCCAGTAGCTTTGCCTTAACATGATCCGGTAAGGGTTGCTCTTTTAACCATGCATGTCTACGAATGACCGCTCCTGTCATAGCTGCCCTACACGGAGCTTCCAATGCATCATATCCACACTGCAGAAAATGATTACTAACCTGCTGAGAGTTATGGACAGCCTCCTGCAAAGACTTCCTATCTAAAGAGTCAGGAGAGGCTAATTTTTTCTGTAAATCAACCAACAGGGAATCCTGATATTGAAACATATGAAACAGACAATTGAGAGCTCTCACAGTTAAGGTAGTAGAGGTGTAAACCTTCTTCCCCCATCTCTCTAAGGACCTTGCCTCTCTGTTGGAAGGCAAAGGATTTTTGGAAGTGGTAGCAGAAACCCCCTTAGGCCCCTGGGAAATAGTTTCTAAGTCTACAGCATGGGCCCTAAAGAAATGAGAATGGGTTTCAGGGACCCTATAGTATCTGTCAGGCTTGACAGGAGCCGGGGGCAGAGAATCAGGGGTAGCACTGGAGTCAGAGTAAAGGTCATCCAACACATCAAGCACAGGAGGAATAGCTAAGGGTCTGTGTTGTGGCTTTTTAAGGAAAGTTCGAAGGCGCTTCCTGGAATCAGAAAATTCCTGACCTTGCCACTGGAAATGCTCCCTCATGGAATGCAGAACTTCCCCAAAAGAAATATCCTCAGGAGGAGAGGCTGAAGGAATGAAGTCCTCTGCATCCGAATCCTCGAAAGTCTGAAAAGGGGGTTCCTGGGATTTGGAAAGCACAGAGTCCCCAGAATCTTCATCTGAAGAAAGGGGGTCAGGAGGTTCAACCCTGGGCCTCTTATCAGGAGGAGGCTGGGATCCTCTCTCAGGATGGGCCTGGGAGCCTCTGATCATAGAAATTAGATCTGCAGCCAAGGACATGATTTGGGCTTCAGGGTTAGGCTGAGGCAAGGTTTTAGCAGAGTGATGCTTGGCCTGGCTTGCAGGCTTGGCCTGGCTTGCTGCCTTGGCACGTGTGTAGGCCTTGATAGACATAGACATGGGAGGCCTGGCAGCCCCACGTGCAGGGGTAACCTTATCCACAGCAATGGTCTCGGGCATTTCCTCGGTTACAGTATCCGGAGGAAAATCAATAATTGGCGTCGGTGTGGCCTCCGGTGTCGGAGGTATCAGTAGTGCAGTGTCTTCGGTTCCAAGCGGTGGAATAACCGCCTCAGAGGGAACCGGGGCACTTGCGGTAAGTTTTGGCGTGGAGTCTGAGGAAGTCGCAGGCCGAGGAGGTTGGTCCCGATCTTTCCGTTTTTTAGAAATATGAGTAGCCGGTTGTTCCGACGACATAATGTAAGCAAACTTTTCGCCAAAAAAGTCTTCAGCGAACTCCACCCGGCACCTGAGAGTGCGCTTATTGAAGCGAGTACAGGCAGCACAGGCCGAGACGTCGTGGTCTGGGCCAAGGCAAGGGAGGCAGTAAGAATGGAAATCCTTATGAGGTATTTGTTTACCACAAGACAAACAATTATTTACTTTTTCAGTTAATTCTGACATCGGCTGAGGCAAGAAAAGGTCCCCAACGGGGTACTTAGCTTTTTTGATGTCTTCGGATTCGAAGAATACAGGAGCTGACCGACCGGCACTTGCGAACTGCTTCTGCTCCGGGCACCGCGCAGCAAGAAAGACTGAAGAAGATGGCGTCGGCTGATGCTTATATACTCCAGCCGCTCTGACGTTGGAGAGAAATGAGACATCAGCCGACGTCGGACCCAGACTTTGGAATCCGGCCGACCGAGGGCTGCCTGAGGCAGGACAACCCATATGTTATGACTGCAGTTGCATTCTTGAAGGACATCATATCTGGTCATATGAGTTTGACAGTTAACAGCCCAAAAGACTAGGGTAGCTGAAGTATAAACCTTTTTACCTAGCCTTTCCATAGTCCTGCTGTATTTATCAGAAGGAAGAAGTTTGCTAAAAGGCAGTAATTTAGAAGATTTGTCAGATGCCGCAGAAGCCACCAAAGGGTCAGTAAACGGACGCTTATAAAGGAATTTGCAGTCATCTGGCACTTTATAAAACCTATACATTTTTTAGCAGCATGGGGCTGAGTCCGGGGCCCGAGATGTAGCAGAAGAAAAGGCATCAATTAAGCAGCCAAAACAAGAGGAGCAGTAGAGGGTCTAGGATATTCCATTTGAACGAGCTCATAATATCGCTTCTGCACATCAAAAACTTGGGAAGAATCCCATTATCCTGAGTATCCTCAAAGGAAATCTCATCAAAAGGAGATTCAGGACTAGCAGGCTCCTCTTCCTCAGAACCATAATCCAAAGGGGAAGGAATCTGGATAGAATATGCCAGGGATTCCTCATCAGAATTCTCTCATTCTTCAGAAGAATCCTGATCCCTAAACCTTTTGAGAGGGGAAGATAACCAAGGAGGAGCCGGGACAGAGACCCCCTCCTGAGGAGGCTTCAAGGCCAAAAGAGCATTGAATAAACCCTGTGTAAAATTCTGACATTCACTTTGAAGCTCTTTGGGAACAGAAGAATTATTTGTTGTCTTTTGCTTCTAATAATGAAACGTAGAAGGCTCTGACACCGGCCTACACTCAATCATAGTCGGGACTTCCTCCTTAACCAGTATCTGAGGAACTCCCCTAAGCCCTTTGGTGATCATCGGATGCAGTTCCCCATGAGCATCATAAGTGGACACCTGAAAGACCTCCAAGGACGTGTGAGAAGCCAGATCCATGCTGGCCGCTGAACCAGAGAGATCCAGCCCAGAAACTGGACAATCCACTGGGCTTTCACCAGCCTCAAAAGAGATGTTCAGTGGAGGCGGCAAAGCCTAAGAATCTGACCTGACTTTTTTGGCCTTCTTTTAAGACAGCTGACCCTCAGGCCAGGAACCACCTTCCATAGCGTCTTTCGCTAAAAGCTTTAGATGCTGGTTTTCAGGATAAATGGCAAGGGATGAAAGATGACTACATAAGGTCTTTGGAACAAAAGCATGACAAATAGTACAGGATGTAGAGTCATGAGAAGCTCCTACTCAAAACAAGCACTGCCTGTAATGGTCTTTATGGAGAATCTGTCTCCCACACTGGCATTTACCCTTTCTGGATGACATGAAACTCCACAACACAAATGCTGCAAGCAAAAAAAGATGAGTCAAAATACTCCAATGAGGTACTTATCTGAATGGCCAAGTAACCAGCAATGACCCTGGCTATCAGACCAACGATGAAAGATGGTGTTTGGACTGGTGGCAAAGAAGTTCTGAGGATGATACGTCTGAATGTTACCTTTATGCTCTATGCCTTGGTATACTGGCCAGATATCAGGCCGCCCTTGGCAGGGGATCCCTTATGTTAAGAATAGTGCAACAGTGAAATGGAAGGGCATTAATAGCTATGTGGATGGTCATCCTACAATTTTTGGAAGACAAGGAGCTCAGTCTTTCACCAGCTCAACTGTTAATGGGCAGGGAACTGATCGTTCAACTTCAACTGTATTAGTGCCTAAAATCAATATGTGCTTGTGTGTCTATGGCTTTGAACGTTAATTTCTAGCTACAGAAAATATTGGTACTTGTGTATTATCGCAACCACATTCGTAAGCAACTCACTCTCACTTGACGTTCCGATAAACAGTGAACTGGTGAAAATTTTTTTTTCACTGAAAGTGTCACTTTTATACCAACAGATTTATTTGATGTGTACTCGGAGTTGTTTATAGAGCTGTGATTTCCTTTTTGTTTTGAAAATAACCCTAGTGGGATAGAAATTCAGACGACTTACCCAGTTTGCTCGTATTTGCCGTGTTTATCACGAATGTGCAAGCGGCATTAGCGGCTGTACTTAATGGGGCAAAGGTGAAAAACAGGTTGTTTTTTTTTTCTCAGCCAAATTACAGTAATTTACCCCACCCCATCATGTTTTTCTCTTATTTTTTCCTCTTTTCTGACTGCTGCCTCGCTTCTCTGAGTTGTAATTACGAACTAATGCTGTCTCAACACTCCCTTTCGTTCACGGAAGTTACCTGGACTGTTGTGTTAACAGGAACGGTTAAAGAACCGCACTGTGGAAATAATGTCATGACATGTTTGTCATTAACAGAACAGCTGCATGACAGTGAACAAGGAACAAACAATAAAACAATTTATCTGAGATTTCTTTACTATGAGATAATGCAAATAGGCAGCAACTCATTTTCATCCCAGACCCATGGCAAAAAGCTCTCCAATCAGATCAAGTGTACACATTCCGTGACTCCCTTGTTTTGCTCTTTCTTTCTGACCAACTGTTACTGTTATCCAACGAGGTTGTAGATGAAGGCACATTGAGTTCTTCACAGAACCGGATTTTTTTTCTGTTTATAAGAAGAACCGAGTGAGTTGCTTAAGAATGTGGTTGCGATAATAACGTAAGTACCAGAATATTTACTCCATTTGCCACACATTCCTTCTAAAAGAGCCATTCTAAATAAACACCTCATGGAGATTAGATAAAACCCCTAAGTTGGTATTGTTAAAGAAGCATTCTAACAAATGTTCAGATGTTAGAAATAGGACAAGTGGAGACCAGATTCACCATACTACCCTAAAATGTTCAAGAGCCTCTCTGGATGGATTGTGCATAAGAAATGGAGGAACAAAATAAGTGACACGACCTCTAGGCAATGTCTGGCCAGTAACACACACAGGAGTCTTATTCCAAGTGCCAGTTTCAAAGAACTGCTTGAATTACCCTGATCCATGCCATTGCAGGGATACTGTACTTACTACCCAAGCAGAATGTTTGCAGTAATGCACACACTGGAAAAAAACGTGAAACACAATCAAAAAGTCCATGTCATACAAAAACGAAATACTTAGAACTTAACAGAAAGATGAAACAAAAATTAATGAAATAAAACAAACTGGTATTAAGAGTCTACACAATTAAAAGTCATTTTGCATACACTAATGCTTAAAGCGATAAAGTACACCAAGCTAGCTAGACCTAAAAGACAAATGCTAAAAAGTATTTTCCCAGCTAAGTGGTAAACTGAAACAGATGGAAAGTAAGTTACGTGTAATGCTAAAATCGGCCAAATTAACTTAAAGAGTTCTTAGCTTTAATGGCCTAATGTGAAGTATAAATATGGTAGGTGAAATCAATGTCCTTTTTTAATGATGCTCCATTCTGTTGGAAGTAAGGTTTAAAAAAATAGAAAATAAAAAAATGCAGTCATGGTGGATTTGGAGGGGGGGGTCAAGCCTTCCATCCTATCCATGCAGAGGTGCTTTGCAGTTCTACCTCCTTGCTCAATATAACTTAGCCCCAAAGTTGCGCAACCATAGGATAGGTTATGCATTTTCAATTAAACAGAAGGTTGATTAAAAGATCTTTGATAAGGCAACCAATTACTGTGAAATATGGCCTTTTAAGAGAGTAAAACTATCCAGATATGTCTTTGAGCAAAAATTAAACCAGTAGCAAAGGTAAAGAGTTGGGATGGTGAAATAAGCAAGGTGCCTCAAAACAATAAACCCTTGAATAGTAGTTCCAAAACCAAAAAATTACATCCAAACAATAGAAAGTGCCTTGATCCAAGTTAAAATATTCCTAAACACAAGCAATTGTGCAGGTCACAAAGTTGTCATAAAACAAAAGCAGCCCAACATGAAAAGTAATGGATGTGGCAGCACCACCGGTCAAGCCCAGAAATGCATAATGCAAGGGATACACCTACATAAACTTTTCTATTACAGACACTGAGCCATATGCTGAAACAATACAAATTTTGAGGGCCGACATACAACGCATAAAAAGAAAGGCACATACTTTCTTGGCACATAAAGAATGTATGCCCAATGCCAGGCTTCCCTACATGAGGAGAAGGAAGATGACAGCCTGAATCACTGCGTGAATGACATTCGGTGAAGGCAGGTCTTTCAGCAGGAAGTAGACAAAACATATGTACCCTACAAGCTATGCTTTACACAGTAATCTCATTCTAAGTTATGCCCAGAAGTCATCAGTGAAGTACAGTTTGGTCAAGCACAAGTTAGACTGCACTGGGAACACTGGGGCTTAGACCAGCATAAAGTTATTACCCTCCATGGCTGCCTGGATAATGGCCTTTCAAATCAGCTTTTGCCACAACCAACAGTTGCTGAGGCAGCTGTTTCATCAGAGGGAAGAAGGGGTTCAAGACAAGTAAGCTGCAACTTATGTCTGGCAAACGCTGGAAGACATGGGGTGGGGCTAAAATAAACAAATGACTCACTCAGTGTAATGGTTTATACATACCCTGCAATGTAAAAAGAAAATGCAGGATGGCTATCAGTCCATACAAGTTGACCTTGGGTATTAATTTCACACATATTACAAAACTCAGCACTTCTAAACTACAATAACTATAAAGTAGTTCAGAACAAAGATAGTCAGGCAAAGTAAAGACAATAAAATATAATACAAACCAGCAAAAGACACCTACTTTGTGACTGCCACACTAAGAAGAGGAGTTGTAGGGGCTCCTTTCCTGAAAAAAATGAAGAAAAAGTTAACAATAAACTATCAATTTCCACTTAACATTAACCATTCTGTCATTTTAGTTACTGCATAAACAGACTGCATAAACACAGAATTTTTCTAATACTTGTACATGCCTCTTTATTTAGATTACATCAGTAGTAAGCAACATTATTTAACTAAAGCTAGAGATGTACAATATTTGCAGACAAGACCATCAACTTCATCAGTACATTGGTCTACCAGGCTGTTCTTTATTTTATTACTGTGTCAAGTGTGTAAGCTCAAAAACCCTCCTCAGCTATGACCAGGTTGAAAGACATGGACGACCATATATTCAGTAGATACACCATATCTGTACAAGATACTGTACACCTTAGTTCCAATGGAACTCATTAGAATGTTGCAGAGTTTGAAAATGCAGTATTCGAGTGAGGTCACCATAGCGCAAATTTCCCCTTTCCCTTCAGTGGAGCAAAATCAGATTTCAGTATATTAAGAAAGGCATTGCTATGGGTAAACCACCCCGCACAGGGAGTGTGTGTGCGGGGCTGCCACTTGTAAAACCCGAATTTGAATTCCAATTAATTTTTTCAAATTCAAGTGGACTTCGAACTTCTGATATATATATATATATATATATATATATATATATATATTGTTGACAAGAATCCATTACAAAGTACCTAAGCAGAAGTAACACAATCAATTTTACAAGCATAACAATATAGTCTAAAACCTAGTAATGCAACATCTAAACAATCAGAGGAGTATTAGATTGGAAATTTAGCACAGGGCAAAGTAGTCATTATGGTACAGGCAATGTTAATACAAGCAGCAAAGTCACAGTTTAACAAGTACTTAAAGGAACAAAAAAAAATCTGCTTGTGAAATAAGCATTAAGTTTATACTAATTATAAGGTTTACCTTAAAAGCAATCAACGTATTTCTTACAGACAACTGAGTATTAGCAGGGACTCACGAACTTAGGGAAAGATAAGTAGATGTATCCATACTTCCTATGTTCACTACATCACATGGAACTACCACTATTCAAAGGCATCATCACGGTACTCCCCTGGGTGCAGAGTTTCATCCCAGGTTCTTGATTGTGACAAAATCTCTAAGGCATACAAGGTGCATCAGAGCTCAGGACCATCAACGCTGGGTAACCTGACAGCACTACATAGCACAACAAAGTAAGGTAGCTTAACGTTTAACAGCATGCCTTACCCAAACAGTTATGTGCAGCTACTTGGTGAAGTATAGTCTACACACTGAAGTTTCCTTACTTCAGTGTACCTGTGCTGATCGAATGTGATTCATAATGTACAGCCGTGTTAAGAATGTCCTGTAAATGTAAATGTTAGAGCAGTTTCACTGAGGTAGTCTTCACCCTTGGGATATCCTAATGTGCATCTAGCTTGTGGGCAGCCAGACTTTCACAGCTTTGCAATCCCTCAGTTTTTCAGCCGATGACCACCGATTGGCACAGGAACATCAGTAATACAAAAGGGTGCACTGGCTGATGACATCTTCAGACCATTCTAATCTCACCAGCATTAAGAGAGAAGTCCCCTGTTCCTGCAGCAGGCTGTACCAGGTGGTAGCTCTAATACTAGCCAAAGGTTCACCCAGGGTACCCCCAACCAGGAAGATCCACAGAAAACAGCTAACAAAAACAGGGGTGAGGGCCTGGTTTGACAGACAAGAGGGTGAGGGTGAAAGCATAGGATATCCACCCCAACCCCAAATGAATGCAGGACACAGGAGAAGGGGTGGTGGGAGTGAGACTGCACTGCAACAATAAAACTACTTGAATATCTGCATTTATGCAAAGTTCCTAATACAACTGTACTACTCAAGTCAGTTTATCACAAGTACCAATATGACTTGACCACAGTTAATGTGGGTGTAAATGACTCAAGACGTACCGCATTAAACTATATGAAAAGAAACATTAGAGATATCTCTGAATGTGTGTCATGGACAGCTATGTGCCTTGCATTGAGTAGCAATCTACCTTCACCAAGATGGTGCCACAGTGTGTACAGAAAATGACCAATTTTAATAACTGGCTTAGTTTCTGGTATCACTCCAGGGAGGATCCAATATCACGTTAACAGACCACAATGCTAGGAGCCTAAACAAAAAATTCCACATCCTACAAGTTCTCCTCACTCTGGAAGATGTGGACATCTGTGCTATTACTGACACTTGGTTTAAAGTCACAGAAAGTACTGCGGCAGTGCGAAGCTGCAGCAGAGTAGGCAGGGGCTAAAGTTGGAGGTGTTACCCTATATTAGGAGCAAATACAATTCCAGCTGACACCCTGGAGTTCTTTACCATGTTCTGGTCAGCTAAGGGTCACCCCTCTATGACTCAAAAACCTCGTAATTCTTACCTAGACCTACTAGAGGCGTTCACCATCCTAGCAAATACCCTCTTCATGACAAACTAACTACCCCTCTATAGATTGGGAAACATAACACTGCTTCTTAAATCACAGGCACAACATTTCCTGGACTAACACCACAAACAACTGGACCAGATAGTGCGCATTCCAACTACAGGATTAAACATACTGGACCAATTACTTGCCAACATGGAAAAGCTTTGCACACCCCCCCACCCACAATGTCATGTTTTCATTGCTGAGGTCAGACCACAAAGCTGTTTCTTTTGAAATAAAAATCAACACAAAAAACCCAACTAAACCTGCAACTGTTAGAAAATTCTAAAGTAAACTACATCATATCAAGTGATAGTTTGTCAAAATTCACAACTCCCTCAAAACAAAAGAACATAGCTACCTATGCAAAATTATTCACAGAAACCCTGTACAAACATGTAAATGTCTGTACTGAGGCTGCTGTACCTACCAGAAGTAAGCCCAAATCTAACAACAAAAACAAACTCCATTGGTAGAATTCTTACCTTATCAGGGTATATAACAAAAGAAAACAAAATTCATGGCCAAAATCAGAAAGAGCAACTCTCAAGAGACAAGAGCTCTCTGATTCAAATAAACAAGAAACTAAGAAGTCTAATAAAATCCAAAAAGGCCAGTGTTGAGGTCAGGAAAGAATACCAAGCTAAGGACAATCATAAAACCTTCTACTCTAACTTCAGCTCCCACTACTCTCTGTGAAATCCATTCTAGTATATCGCCCGAACTATCAACAGAGAGCAAGTCCTGGTGGTGCTTGCTAAGGCCCAAAACAGTGCTTCAATGGGCTTTGACAATATTCCTAGCTGCCTCCCAAATAACTTAAAACATGCCCTATCAGGACCACTTGAGTTATTCAACTAAAGCCTCAAAACAGGTTATGTGCCAAGTGAATGGGGGGGCCACAACGGTCATTCTGCTTCAAAACAGTGGACCATCAACTAACCTTGGTAACTACAAACCCATCAGTCTGACAAGTCTAATATGCAAAACCACGGAACTAATTAATCAATAAGGACACTGGTAACATACAGACACTGTACCTATCCCAGTGTGGCTTTAAGGAAAGATCTTGACTGCACAACCTAGTAGACTTCTTTGAGAGGCCACTACGGCTGGATGAAGGAAAAACTGTGCATACCACCTATGATGACCTAGCCAAGGCATTTTACACAACACCTCACTCCGGTATTACTGATAAACACTCAGAATTAGGTATAAATCCCTACATAACTTGCTGGACTGCTGCGTGTCTCACAAACAGGACCTAAGAAATCAGGACTGGTAAGATCATCTCCACCAGGAGACCAGCCACCAGTGGAGTATTCCAGGGTTCCATGTTGGGCCTGCTCTTGTTTGGAATCTACTTCTCAGATGTCAAGGCTAATGTCAAAGGACTCTGGCTCGCCAGTTTTGCAGGCTGTAAATTGGGAGCTATGACAGATCTCCCTCACAACACCAGCATCTACAAGAGAGTCTAACAGACAAATGACTGGTGCCAAAGCCACAGATTAAAACTCAACACAAAGAAATGTATTATAGTGAAATTGTACTCAAAAGCTAATTACTCCATTGATAAAACATCCTTAAGAGCTGACCCTGGTAGTTAGGGATCTGGGCAAATATGTATACAGTAATCTGAACTTTGACCAACATGTAATCAAGACAGTAAGAAAATCATTCCATGTCATCCAGCTCACAACCAAGGGTATGGCATCCAAGTCTAAGGAAGTTAAAGTGCCACTCTTCTCAGACCTCATCAGTCCTATCATTGAATACAATGTCCACTTTGGTAAGCACCTAACCAGGCACTTGCAACAGTTGGAATGCCCTCAAGGTTCTTCACCAGGAGAATCCAGGATACAATTACCCTGTCCAACAAAGATCACCCTAAGGACCCTATCTTTGTACACGGTCTCCTACAGGTTACTGAGAGACCATCTATGCCTGGCAGATTCAGCTCTGATGGATCTCGATTACATCCACAAAACAAACAGCACAAGTAACACTAGATCCAAGGATCTGAACTTTTCCTGCGACATACATAGAACATGCTGGAGAAACTAATATGTGTCTTGGGGATCCATACACTATGGAATAAGCTCACTATCCATGTGAAGCAGGGTTCATGACTATTAAAACCAAACCTTAATCATTGGATGGGGAATCGCAAGAAAGAGTCCCCAACGGGGTACTTAGCTTTTTAGAAGTCTTCGAAGTAGTATTCGGTAGTAGTAATCTCTGGATCTGACCGACCGGCACTTGCGAACAGCTTCTGCTTCGGGCGCCACGCGGCAAGAAAGACTGAGGAAAATGGCGTCGGCTGATGCCTTTATACCCGAAGACCAGCAGAGATGACGTCGGGTGAAGTGCGACATCAGCCGAAGCCGGACCCAGACTTTGGAATCCGGCCGACCGAAGGGCTGCCTGACGACAGGACAACCCATTTGTTATGACTGCAGATGCATCCTTGAAGGACATCATGCTGGAGAAACTAATATGTGTCTTGGGGATCCATACACTATGGAATAAGCTCCCTATCCATGTGAAGCAGGGTTCATGACTATTAAAACCAAACCTTAATCATTGGATGGGGAATCGCAAGTTCACCCCTGGTCTGGCCCCAGTGTCTCTGATGGACAGAGGTCAAAGTAAATTAATCCCCAACTAATGAAACTCCCGAATTAATCCTTCACTACCTCCTTGATAACACACCCCACCATACAGGCATCCAAGGAACTCTGGGACAAAACTGGTTTGGACTGCACGGCTAGGCTTATGAAGTCCATAATGGTCATTAGCCTACCATAAACCTATAAATCATGGTCACTGTAGTATTCACTGTTGCGATATTCACTCGAGAAGATTCCCAAAACAGTGAAAAAGAAGGTGTATGAACTATTTGGAGATCAGTCCTTGAATTCAGCTCTTACTTTTTGGATGCACCCCCAAGCTGTAATGCCTACAGACAGTATGAACAAACACTTGCTTTACATTGTGCTGATAGTAAAAGGCAATGCAGTTCTCCAGCCACTTGCAAAGGGCCATCTGTTAACAAGTTTACCTTCTTCTCTTATGCAAAACAGACTAATAAATGGTCAGTTTTCCTGATTTCTTTTTGGCGTCTGAAAGTAAAATTTCAGCTGTCTGCACACATCCAGGGAATGCAGGATTCTTTTGACTAAATGCCGAGGGGGGTTAGAAAAAAAAAAAAATCAAAAAAATGAAAATGAATAGTTAGATTCAAGGTCAATTCAGTAACTACTTTAGACATAAAAGAAGGACTGGTAACACTAAAACAGACTCTTTGCACATTAATGCTTTCAGTCCTCAAACATACGTAGCATGAGGAATGTCACCAAGAATGGTGTTTTCCAAAAAAGGAACTAGATAAAGCAAGAGGCTGCTGATTCTAGGAGGAGTAATGACAGTTTCTCTAACAGACAGAGAAGGTCTCATGGTAGAACCAGCTTTGTGTCACGTGGCAGTTCTGTCTGCACTACTGGGGAAAGTAGGGTTTTCCTGCCAAGCAATACAAATGCTGGTATGTATTTATTTATTAGAGGGGGAGAAAAGCCCTGTACTGAACAGTGTCCAGACTTGTTCCCCACGAATAATACTATCTAATGTGATTCATTTTGGTCATGAAAGTAAGGGCTAGCCCTACGTAATTCAAAGCAGCAGTTCTGTTGTCAACTATTATAATGACATGATGATGAAAAAAGAAAAATCTCAGTAACGCTTTTCAATATCACATACATTCATTATACATACAGTTTCTATCACTCTATTCTTTACCTTGCGCATTATAACACTCAAACTTTTCTACTCCTAACAAAATATTTATTTTATTCAACTGCTTGAGCATTATTTTGTATATGTTGTTCCCAAGCTTACCATTTATTTTTGAAATCTACTATATCTTTTAATGACTCCTTCTCCATATCTTTTATTACCTTTACAATAAATTATTTCATTTATATCTGCTTTAATCTTTGATTTCCACTTACTTGTATTTTTTATTGCAAGTAATATTAAACTTAATTCGTCCTTACTATGTATTGCTAACTCTAAACTTAGACACCAAATCAAAAGCATCATGTTGTTAGTTAATATAATATTTTTGCCCAACTGCAACAATTAAGTCAGAATGGTCCTTAAACTCAGTTAAATCCATACATTATAAATTTAAAAAAAAATGTTCAGTTTCCTCTCACTCAACTTCACGTCTCCAACATCTGCTCTCTACTTGTGAGAAAATCATTTTAAGTCTATTCAGAGTACAAAAACACTCATGCAAACATTTCCATGCAAATATTCCAAATCTTGTGGACTTGACAGTATACCTAGATGCCCTATAAATTTCCTCCCATTGTTATTTTGTAATCTGTCGTGCTAGCTTTCCATCCAAATATTTTATATTTTCCTCCGATTCAGTAATTATCCATTTATTAACAGTTTCTTCTATTGTTGGATTCACTACAAACCCTACATGGTCTCTCACTTAATACTCTCCCACTCTGTCAATATTCTGACAATAGCCCCTAATACAGAAGGCAATCTCTGACCTGCAGTTCCAACACCTACATGGTTTTGTCCCACTTTATCATTTTCCGTCTCTGCTTACATGCTCCTAGTATCACGGTTCCTTTGCTAGTTTCGTCAAGTTACTTCATGCCAACTCTTGTCTGCTTTCTGTACCCTTAGATGTACATTCCTTCTGGCAAGTGTGTCTTTTTTCCACTCCCTTACTAGTTTAGTTATTTTAATGTGTGACAATTTATACATATAATATTCTATATAGTTATTCTTATTTTCCTTAAAGGCTTGCTTCCAAAATTCTGTTACGTGCCTCCCTCAAACTTCTATTATGCTCCACATATTTTGCTACTATAGCCTTTTTGATTCCCACTTCATTTATTTTATATAATGAAAACACTTGATAACTTAAAATACCTTACAGAACACCTTAATGCAATATTCAGGATTTATGAAGTACAAGATAATATCATGCTGAAACAGAACTACCTTTGCTTGACTACCACACAATCCTTCAATTTGTTAATCCATTATCTTTTAGCTACAAGCTCGAGTATATAGCAATTAGGAGATGGGAAAGACAAAAAACTTGCTTGGTTCTTCTAACTTATCAGAAAGGAGTTCTTCCACTTTTTTTTTTTAATTTGCCTGCAATTTATTATATATTCCCCTTAATAATTCTGCTAACACTACTTGAGAACATAAATGCTAATATTCACCTTTTCTAGAATTCTCAACTACTGAATGTTTTTTATGCATCAAAACGAATTCATATATATATATATATATATATATATATATATATATATATATATATATATATATAGAGAGAGAGAGATACACATACATACACACGCACAAAACACGCGCGCACAAAAACACACTCAGACTCCCTCAGAGTCATTTTTATATAAATGTAATCAAATGTTTGTCCCCATTCTGCAAGGGACACTGCAGTGTCAAAGTGACAACCTATGAAGGGAATCCCTGTGTTGGAGACTTGACTTCTAAAATGTTTATGGAAATTCCCAAGGACAGAATTATTTACATCGGTTAGCTTTGGTGACATTTACTACTCTATAGCATAGTCCGTAATCATGATTTAGGACTAAAAATGGTCTATACGACCTGGTTCCATGGTGCGGAATGTTAAAGCCCTTACTACACTTCCAATGACCTGTGTCATGAAAGCTGAAGAGCCAAAGGGAGGGGATGGGAGTATGCAAACACTGGCTTGCCCATCCTGGAGGAGGGATGCAATCTGGGCTTGCTGAAATAAAGCAGCTTTATGAACCTGGTGAGTTCTGTGCTGCATAAGTGACATGCTGATTAGTCAGGAGGTTGTGCATCACCATCCAAAAGCAGCAATTGCACAAATCACAAGGCTGTTTCGTGGGTGGTGGGAATTAAAGCACACTTCCCAGCAGCAGTATGATTCTACACCAGGGTCCTTGATCTCCTCACTGGCCCAGGAAGTGGGTGGGGTTTTGACTGGGGGAGGCAAAGGCTGGTGCAACAGACACGATGACTAAGAAGAGCTGGTGGCAGCTGATAATCAGCTGTACGAAGGGGAAAAAAGGGAATTGGTCTATATTATGCAAGGTCATTGTCCTCCATTGGTAACACTACCACCACTGCCTTCCTCTACGACACACATATTCTCCATCTTTAAAACACTATTAAATAGTGCCTTCCAAATTTTCAAAAGCCTCATTCCTTCAAACTTCAAAATTCCTACAAGTGTTCCATCCATTACTGGAGATTTCCTGTTTTACTATACATCACCATTTTAGTTCTCCTTTACCTATCCTGCCTGTTAAACAAAAGTTATTATGTATTTACCATAATGCTAGAGACTTTCATTCATGTCTGTCTGATATAACCTGTGGCTCCCAAAGTCGTTTGTTGATCCAGCTCAGCAGCATTAGTGCGCCAGCCTCAAGCCCCTGTAAGATTTTTCCTGCCATCATGCACTAGAGATCAGACTTACCTCAGAGTTTAGTGCCCTGTCAATGGTTGCATACATAAAAGTATATATAAATATATGCACATGTGCATAGATAAAAAGGTCAAGCTTCTTCAGGTCTCATAAGTACAATGAAACAGGATAATGGATGGGTGGATGAAGGCAGGGTGGTCATATTTAAAAAGCATGAATGAGCAGCCTTAACATTATGTTAAGTACATAACATTTGTATTCTCTTCATTCAGTCCATCTGATCTGCTCCAACGTATGTGTCAGAATCCCAAGCTACGTGAACTCCAGGGAGGCATCATGGTAGGAGACCCTGCAGGATAAAGTTACCAAAGGATGCTCTCGCCCTAGAGATGGGGTCCAATTTGTAATGTTTGATGAAAGCATGCATGGAAGGCCAAGTGGCATCTGTGCAGATCTCATCCAGGAAGAATACCTAAAGGAGGAGGTAAAAGTTGCCACTGCCCTGGCAGAATGAGCCTTAGGTTTACCCAGCAAAGGCCGGTTGTGTAAAGCATACATGGAAGCAATGCAATCAGAAAGCCATCTGTAAACTTTTTTACTTAGCTTGTTGACTTTTTTTTTTTTTTTTGTAAAATACCAAAGCTGTAACTTCTTACAAAAAGTTTAGGTTCTTTGAATGCAGAAAAACAGTTGTCTAAACACATCCAAAGTTTGGAGAATGTACTCTTCTTCATTAGAATACTTAGGGTAAAATAACACTGGCAAGTGAATGGGCTGCATCATGTTCATTTCAGATATTACTTTGAAAAGAAAGGACTGGTTGGGTATGGAATGACACACTGTCCTTATGACAAAGAAATAAGGGGCTGTTGAAGAAAGTGTCTGAAGTTCAGAAAGCCTTCTGGCAGAATTGGTGGCTTCCATGATATGAACTTTAACAGGGTTGAAGAAACTGGCTCAAACTGTGGCTTTGTCAAAGTTTCTAACACCACAGTGGGAAACTGGTTCTCTTGACAGGGGCGTCTGAATAAAAATATTCTTTTTAGATCGGCTTTGCACAGGTTATGGGAAGCAAGAGAATGTTCATGATATCCCTCATGAAAATTAACGATTGCTGCAAGTGCACTTTCATTACAAAATAATTTATAGCTGGAATCAAATACAGAGGCTAAAACATGAAGGATGTTTGGGACAGGGGGTATTTTGAAGAATGGCCCACATGACAAAACATTTCCATTTTCCACTGTGAAGTGTACATAAAGACTTTGACAGGCTGTTGAAATTATAATCATCATAGGACAGACAGACCAAGATGCATTACTGGACATTATTGAATTATAGAAACCAGTTAGTTTCAGGTTCTGGAGATCTGGATGAGGTTTCCTGGAGGGGTGTGAAAAAGGATCCAGTGCCAGTTCTAATACCTGGGAAGAGTCCCTGAAATGAGGCCTGAGAAAGGAAAACCAAATCTATTTTGCCCAGAAGGGGGCTAAGAGGATGACAATGGCCTTGCTTTCTGCATGAATCTGGGAATCAGGGGTAAATGTGAGAAGGCATAAAGGAGTTCGGAAAGACGTTTCTGTGTTAGATACCCTCTCTGTGACTGACCTTGAGGAGGGATCATGGCTAAGTAGCTGCTGCATTCACTGTTGAAAGGGGAGGCAAAAATATTATGAAGGGAAAGCTCCAGTGACTGAAGATCTGCTTTGCTATCTCTGGATTGAGAGAACACTTGAGACATCAGAAGTGTTCTGCTGGGCCTATCCACAAAGCAAATGAGAGTTCCTGGAATGTGTGTTACTATGAGAAAGCAGTGTGAACACATCACCCACTACCAAACCCTCACAGCATTCCAACCTAAGGGGTAGGATCTGGTTCCTTCTTGTTTGTTGAGGCAGCAAACTGCTGTCATACTGCCCATTTGGTTGGAAATCACCCCCACAGGAAGGTAATGCTGAAGCTCTATCAACACAAGGCAGACTGCCTGCATCTCTAGGACACTAATGTGCATGCCATCCCTCACTGGTAGTTCACAGGCCTTGGGACCATCCTCCCACTATAATACCCCCTAGAGAGGAGGCATCGATGGTTATGGCAGCAACTATGGGAAGTGCAGTAAAAACATCTGCTGGAATGAATACAAGGATAGTCCAGCCAAAACCACAATTGACGTCTACATCAGGATCAAGATGCAGAGTGGGTAGAGGATCAGAGACCACTGCATATGTAGGAGCCCCTGTAGTATTCTCATGGTAAAGTGCATACTGAAGCACTAGTATTGATGACGCCATTAGTACTACAACTTTTAAAACCACAACAACGGTGTTGGACGCAACCTGAACCCTGGAGACAAAGTTGAGCCACTATGACACCCATGCAGTTGTCTTGCTCCTAGTCAGAAGATAAAAAGCCTCTGCACCCTCTTCACAATTTCAGTGTATAAATAAGTGTCCTGGAGGTCCACCAAGCACAGCTGGTAAGATCTGTTGCACTGAGACCATTCTGAACTGGGTCTTCCAAAAGTATTTGTTTAGGTGGCTAAGGTTCAAAATGGGCCACAGGTTCTGAATTTTCTTTGGAACCAAAAATAATTTAAAATAAAAGAATGACCATCTCTGGTCTGGTGTGACCTCCAGGTTGGCTCTTATGAAAGCAATCTCTTTTTCTTAAGAGTTTTGCCTGAGTGGATGGGACATCCAGCAGCATCTGTTCTGTTCTGGGGTTGTAAAGAAAAAGGGTATATAATATCCCCAGGATATAATCCCTTTGACCCACTAGTAATACACGATGGGTGTCAGAAAATGGTACATTATATCCCTGGATTTGCAGACCTCCTCTGTCTCTGGGCCTATGTCATTTAAAGAGACCGCCTCTGCCACAGCTGCCCCTTTCAAAAGGTGCTTCAAACTGCTGGTGCCTGGATTTTCCAAACCAGAGTTACCTGAGTCTCTTCTGGTTCCTACTGTGTGATCTTTGAGGGGGCTCACACTTCACTCCAACAGCAGGGAGCATTTTACTATCTTGCTTGCACTTCTGCATCTTCTCTTTCACTGATGGACCAAATAAGGAGGAGCTGTCAAAGAGGTGTTGGTGAAGGAAGCTTTGCAATGGTCCATAAAACTGCACAGCCAAAGCCAGTCCTGATGCCTCATAACCATGCCAGTCCCAGCTGACTTCACAGCTCCATCTTCCACATTAAGCATGAGGCTCATGATGAGGTTTGATATATTAGACATCTGCTAGGACCACCTCAAGCTTTCCTGGAACCCAGTGTCAGGGGTGCTTTCAGAGTAGATAGGGCCTGCTGAACCAAATCTCTCCTGAAGAAATTCATGTGTGGGGGGGGGGGGCATAGTTCAGGGCTCTTAAGGTGCAGATGCCCTATGCATATGCCTGCTTCTCTAATCTTACCACTGCCCATGACTCTCTGTTACGAGGACAGATAGAAGCTGAACTAGCAGTCAGTTCTTTCTAAGTTCCTGTCGCCACAGTGACAAAACCTACAGAAGAGGACCTCACCCAGTGCTGCCTGCCACTGGGCAGCCTAAGGTTCTTATCCAGCTTTCTTGGCACCGTTTTACGCATGTCTGGTTCCTGCCGTGACCTCCTTGCTGCAAATAAGTTAATGCATCTGCCAGAGGGACCTCCCAAGAAGAAGATGTTGCTGAGCCATTGGCTTCAGAAAGAACATCCTCATCTTGAGAGGGTGGTCAGTGGGCCAAAATCTTCCCTGCAGCATAAGGTCCAAACTTTTGCCAAAGGAGGCTTCTTACGGAGGAAAAGTACAGTTGTGTACCTACCATAAATGTAGATGTTAGAGTGTATTCACTGTTGCAGTCATTACACTTGGGTTATCCTGCTGGCAGGCTACCCGCAGTCTGCCTGAATTCCAAAGTCCTGGTCCGGTGTCAGTTGCTGTCGCCTCTTCCCTGACGTCAGTGCGCCAGGGGTATATAAGAAGCAGCCGACGCCATTTTCATCAGTTTTTCTTGCCCCAGATGTCAGGTGCCCCCAAAAGGGTAGGCTAAAAACCTTGCTTATAAAAAGCATGCACTAAAATAAATAATACCTTCATCTACAAGCAAATACACCACATAGGTTGTACAGGATAGAGGTATGGATAAGTCCCAGCAAAGAAAGGGGGTGGAGGGTGGGTAACCTGGACTGCAACAGTGAATACACTCTAACATCTACATTTGTGGTAGGTACACAACTGTACTATGCTCATCGCGTTTCACTGTTGCAGTCATTACACTTGGGTTGAATCCCAAAGCTGAGGTAGGGCGGCTGGGTCTAAATAGGATTAGGAGTGGCTATGAGGCCCTGCAGAACTGCAGTGGCAAAGCCTGCTCTGGATTTAGAGTAAAGAGGTAAGTGATAGTGATTGGTAAAAGTGTGCACTGAACTCCAAGTTGCAGCCACCAAAATGTCCTTGGTTGGTACTCCTCTGATAAAGGCTGCTGAAGTGGCTGCTGCTCTGGTAGAATGTGGCCTAATATTTTTAGGCACCGACTTGCCATGCTGCGCATAGCAGAAACTAATACAGTGTCCTATCCATTTTGAAATAGTCTGCTTTGAGATAGCCTTTCCTTGTGATCCTGCAGCATATGCTACAAACAGTTGCTCAGTTTTTCTGAAAGCTTTTGTTTTGTCCAAGTAGAAGCGTAGTTGCCTGTGTATGTCCAAAGAGTGCAGAAGTGTCTCCCCTTTATTCTGGGGATTTGGATAAAATGTTGGTAAATGAATGGTTTGGTTAAGAGCCACACTGGATACTACCTTTGGCATAAATGTTGGGTTTGTCCTTAGAGAAACCCTGTCCAGATGAAAAATGATAAAAGGTTCCACTGCCATTAATGCCTGTAACTCTGATTGCTAAAGCAGAGCAGTTTTCCATGATAGGAATTTTATATCAGCTGTATTGGCTGGCTCAAAAGGAGGCAGTGTGAGCTTTTCTAAGACAAAGTTAAGGTCCCATGTAGGGATTGGTGCTCTCCTTGGGGGTCTTATGTTTTTTGCCCCTCTGAGGTACTTGTCTTAGCAGTGGATGAGAGAAAATAGGAGGTTCTGTATTGTAATGAACTGAAATGGCAGAGGCATGGATCTTAATTGATGAGAAGGATAGGCCTTTGTCCAGCATCTCAGTTAGGTATTGTAAAATCTGAGGAACATTTGGAACAAGTGGTTCAAATCCTTGTGCCTGGTTCCAAGGACAGAATCTCTTCCATTTTTCTGCATAAGATTTCCGGGTGCTGGGCCTCCTGGCTTCCAAAATGACATCCATAACAACTTTAGAGAGAGATGTGTTCTGAGTGGCTATATTATCCGTCATGCAGCCAGATTTAAGGTTCTGAGTTGGCTGTGCAGGATCGGATTGTTTTGTTGAGTCAGAAGATGAGGAATTTGAGGTAAAGTCCAGGCTGGGCCTTGAGACAAGCTCTTTAGGATTGGGTACCAATGCTAGTGTGGCCAAGTCTGGGGCAATCAGAATCATTTTTGGCTTCTCTTGTCTGACTTTTAGGAGCACCTTGGGAAGGAGAGGCAGTGGTGGAAAGGCATAAACTGTTAGGGTTTTCCAGCTGAATGACAGAGCATCCACTTTCCATGCTTGTGAGTGATAAGTCCTTGTGCAGAATCTCTGTAGTTGGCGGTTGTGAGAGGAGGCAAAAAAGATCTATGTCTGGGCATCCCCATTTCCTTGTTATCATTCTGAAGACCTGTGGATTTAGTTTCCACTCGTGAGGGTTCATGAGGTTTCTGCTTAGTTCGTCTGCCACAGTATTTTTCTTTCGTGGCAGGAATTGTGCCTGTAGATGTACTTGGTACGTCAGTGCTGTGTTCCATAAAGTCATGGCTTGCCTGCAGAGGGGGGTAAGAATGTGTGCCCCCTTGCTTGTTTATGCGCCACATAACTGTAGTATTGTCTGTCTTTAGTAATAGTTGTCTTGGCTGTAGTAGTTCCTGGAAGGCTGTCAGGGCATTCTGTACAGCTAGCACCTCTTTTTGATTGATGTGAAGATGCATTTGGTCCGCGGGCCACGTGCCCCAAATACATTTTCCTGCCATGTGTGCCCCCCAAGCATAATCCGATGAATCTGTTGTTAGTGTCTGCCTAGCTGTGGGTAAAGTGAAAGGCTGTCCCCTTATGGTGACAGGCCAGTGGCCACCATCGAAACTCCTGTTGTAGGCAGGGAATAAGAGTTATTATTGTTTCCAGGCTGTGGCAATGTTGAGTCCAAACACTTTTTAGATACCATTGTAGTTTCCTCATATGCAGTCTTGCATATGGAATTAGCAGGATGCAGGATGCCATGAAGCCCAAAGCTTGCAGAATTTTTCTTGCAGGTAGCTGGGTCTTTGTTGCCATCATTTGAAAGTAATGAGTCAGTTGCTTTTGCTTGTCTGGCGTGAGATAAGCCATCTGGGCAGCTGCATTTAAGCTTGCACCCAGGAATATTATCTCTTGAGAGGGCACTAGTTTTGATTTCTTTTTGTTTACTGTGTACCCTAGGCAAATTAGTAATCTTTTTACAAACACTAGATGCTTTAGTAGAATGTCCTTGCTCTCTGCTTGAATAAGGCAGTTGTCCAAGTAGGGGTATATTTGTATTCCTTTTTGTCTGCAAAATGCAATTACTGGTGCCAGGCATTTTGTGAAGACCCTGGGCGCAGTAGATAAGCCAAAGGGCAGTGCAGAGAATTGGTAATGCATTGAGCCAGCTATGAATCTGAGGTATCGTCTGCAAGATTGTCTGATTGGGACATGCAGGTATGCCTCTTTGAGGCCCAAAGTAACTAGCCAAGCCTTCTTGCCCAGCAAGGGTAGAAGTTGCTGCAGTGTCAACATTTTGAATTTTGGAACATCCAGGAAAGTATTTAGAATTGACAGGTCCAGTATTGGTCTCCAGGCTTTGTCCTTTCTGGGTACCAAGAAAAGTCTTGAGTAAAATCCTTGCCCCTGTTCTTGCTGTGGTACTTGTTTTTGTGCCTCTGCCCATTGATTTTGTGGCAGGTCTGGCATATCTTTTGGCCTTGGTAGGGTGTGAAAGTGGAACCTGTAACCCTGAGAGACAATATTCAGTACCCATTTGTCCTGGGTGATCCTGTGCCAATTTTGTGAGAAAAGTGCTAGTTTTCCCCCTAAGAGAGCTACCAAAAGGTAAGTGCTTGGCATTTGTAGAGGGAAGTCATTGGGACTGTTTCCTATAAGGTTGTGATTTGTCTTCTCTGCCTTTGGGGGCTGAAGCACCCCATTGTTTAGGTTTGTATGAGCCTTGGGGCTGAGATCTGCCTCTTGGGCGTCTGTATCTGCCTCTTTGTGGCCTGTCCAACACTGGAAAGGACCAATGTTTAGAAGGCCAGTTCCTGCTAAATCTAGGTGGCTGAACCTGTAAGAAATCCTTTACAGTCTGCATTGATTTTGCTTTATCCTTCATTTTCTTTAACACCTCTTCTGCCTTAACACCAAACAAAGTATCATGCTGTAGTGGAGCATCCAATAATTTTGCTTTAACATGATCAGGTAAACTTTGTTCTTTTAACCAAGCATGCCTTCGAATGACAGAACCTGTAACTGCGGCTCTGCAAGAAGCCTCTAATGAATCAAAACCACATTGCAGCGTATGCTTTCCCACTTGTTCAGCTGCATGCAATAAATCCTGCATTTTCTTATTGTCAAGACTTTCTGAGCTTGTAGGCATTTTCTGTTTTAGCAAAGACATTGGGTATTGTTGATATTTAAGCATGTGAAACTGGCAATTTAAAGCCCTTACAGCTAAAGTAGCAGAAGTGTAAACTCCCCCCCCCCATCTGTCCAGTGCTCTAGAATCCCTATCAGAGGGAACAGGGATTTTGCAGTGGAAGCCTTGACTCCTTTGGGACCCTGAGAACTTGTTTCTGGGTCAGCAGCAGGGTTTTTATAAAGAAATTTATGAGAGTCTGGGACCCTGTATTACCTTATCTGGCTTGACTGGTGCAGGGGGTAAAGAATCAGGTGACAAACTGGATTCTGAGAAAACATCATCAACAATATCTAGTGCAGGGGGGGGTAGCAAGGGGCCTATGCTGAGGCAGTAAAAGAAAGTCTCTGAGCCTTTTCTTGGATTCTGAATAATCCTGGCTCTCCCAATGGAAATGCTCCCTCATCGTGTGCAATGTTTCCCCAAAAGAGTAATCCTCAGGAGGAGAGGCTGAAGGGATAGATTCTTCAGCATCAGAGTCCTCATAGGGAGGAAGAGAATATCCCTGTTCTGAAGAGGAATCAGAGGAAATAGAGACCTGGTCAGAAGAGTCATAGTCAGTGTCTTGCCTAGGCCTTTTTTATCAGGAGGGGGATGGGTACCCCTGATCAGAGTAATTAGGTCCTCGCCATTTTAAGCATCTGTTTCTTTGACATGGAAGACTGTCCAGGAGAATGCTGTACTTGTTTGTCTTTAGTGGTGTTTTAGACTTTGCCTTGGCTACTGAAGTGGACTTGATAGTAAGCTGTGTAGGTCTGAAAACACCCAGAAGCCGATGCCTGCTCAGCGGCTCCGGACCCATCTGAAGGAATAGTTTCCGTAAGCCCAATAACTTGAGTTAACAGAGGACTAGTTGTCTCCACGTGGGAGTCGGAGGCTGCCTGTGGCTCTGAGGCTGCATGTGTCAGGGGCTGCGAAAGCGCCTCACTGAGAACCGGCGAACTGGTGACTGGCCTAGAAGAGGCTTGGTCTGTTTTGGACCTCGGATGCCTGTCCTTTTCTTTGTCTTTGCATTTTTTTATGAATTCCGGTCGTGGGTTGTTCCGACGGCATTATGTAGTTAAACCTTCGGCCAAAGTAATCAAACAGACGCTTAATAGTGCGTTGGTTGAATCTAGCACAAAACCGACAACTAGCAACGTCGTGGTCACGGCCTAGGCAAGGAATACAGTAAGAGTGAAAATCCTTATGAGGTATTTGCTTCCCACAAGAAATGCAATTGTTAACTTTTACTGACATCGGTCTGGAGCAAGAAAAAGTTTCCCCAACAGGGTACTTAGCTTTATTGAAGACTTCAGATCTGAAATTCAATTTCGAAAATCTCAGGAGTTGGCCGACCGGCACTTGAACTGCTTTTGCTTCGGGCACCGCGCGGCAAGAAAAACTGAAGAAAATGGCGTTGGCTGCATCTTATATACCCCTGGCGCACGGACATCAGGGAAGAAGCGACAGCAACTGACACCGGATCAGGACTTTGGAATTCAGGCCGACTGTGGGTAGCCTGCCAGCAGGATAACCCAAGTGTAATGACTGCAACAGTGAAACACGATGAACATCTGAGGGAAACGGCTCTTGGTTATATGAGTCTGTATCTGATATGACAGACTGTCAGGGAGTCTATTTCCCTCCTGCACATCATCTTTCTTGGCACAACAGGGAGGTATGACCTGACTACTCAAGAAGACTCTGCTTGCTGTGGGGAACAGTAGTTTGAAAACCCACAGCTCCACCCTGACCCAAGGATGCATGATGGGAAGAAGGTGAGAAGGAATGGAGTCTTGTGGCAGAGCTAATCCTAAGGAGGCTTGTGTCTCCATTTTCTGTGGAGATGCATCATCCTCCCATCACCAGGAAGGCCATTCTAACCTCCTTGGAGTCTGAGGACAGTATCTCAACTGCAGGATCCATTCCCCTGAAGAAGAAATGATCAGATATGATGACAGATTCCCTGATTAGAAGAAGGTGAATGCCTCAAGGAGTGGATCTGAGCTGAAGACACAAATGCCAAAGTCTCCACCACCACCAATGGAGTCAGATGTGCCAACTCCAAAGATGATGCTAAAGCCTCAACGGAGAATTCTCAATCAAAAGACCATCTCAGCCCCAAAGGCATTGGGATACAGTGTGTTGGATTCAGCGTCCATACTTCCAAGGTCTGAGTCAGGGTTGACACAAGGAAACAGACCCCAGGATGAGAATCTCTTCCAAAATCACCACAGCCGAGATGCGCACCAATGAAAGAGCCAATATTGGGTGCATAGGACCTGTACTAACAGTCTTTTAAGCTATAGGAGAAGGCATGCATTCCATCTCGATCTGCATCTCCAGAAAACTCTGCATCTCATGATTCATGTCTTTTTCTGACAAATCTTTGAAGGACCTGAAGGATCTTAATGAAGAAGCGTATGGGAGCTGAGAAGGTTCTCTCTCAGCTGTAGGTTCTATGACTAGTCTTCTGGGAGAGGCATCATGATATAACTATTGGATTCAAAAGCTCTGGATCTGGTGGAGGAGAATTCTTGTCATACGGATGGTCCAACCTCTATTTTTGGTGTTAGAGAGTCCCGAGTCATTGGAATGCCTCTTTCTTGACTCCTGAGTGTCTAGCTTTGGATTTTTATTTAGTCTTAGAAATCTTTGGATCTGAAGGCAAAAGTTCCTTAAGGATCAGTTTATTCTTTCTATCCTTAACACCCCCTTGGTCAAATGTGGAACAAATTTCAGTTTTCTGATAAATATGCCACCCCTAAGCACACTATAAACAAATCGAGAGCATCTTGCGGAGGTGTTTCATACCCACAATTTGTGCACTTTTTAAAGCTTTTCTCCTTTTCCATGATGAAAATAAACAAACACAAATGCACACACACAAACACAGACACACACACACAAACACAGACACACACACACAAACACAGACACACACACACAAACACAGACGCACACACACACAAACACAGACACACCAAAGGGAGAATCAGCACTATCAACAGTAAGAACAGTTAAGACAAAAAGGAAGATATATATCTAAGAGTTTTTTTCTTTTGTTTTCTTTCTTTTGGGGGGGGGGGGCAATGGTAAGAAAAGAATGTCAATAGAAGGAAGTGAATAAAAAAGGGATGAAAACAGAAGAATAAGCAACTTATCTCTTCTAGAAAAGGCACCCTACTAGCCAAAAATACAAAAGAAAATAATTTGTAAAATAATCAAGGTGGAACACTTGGCTTCTACCGAAGTGTTGAAATCCACTTCTGTTCAGGATGGTAGCAAACAAGATCTGAGGTAACTCTGACAGTTAGTGTATGATGGGAGGAAAAATCTCAAAGGGGTACAAAGACAGAGGACCTATGGGTCAGACCGGACAGACTGACTGAACTGGATCTACAGAGCTTCCATTTCACCAAGCTTAGGAATAGCTAATTTTTTTCCAAAAATGCTTCCAGCTGTCAAGCTTCCTGACTTACCAGTCCTCTGCTATATATAGATTTTAATAAAACTGGTAAAATATCTCCATTATCCCTTCAGGATTCCTAGCTAACCTTCTATATTTTGTTGCCTAAATATTTACATTAGAAATGTATATACTCTGGGATTCTAGCCAAATAAAAAACTGCTTATCTGCTATTTTCCTAAACTTATGATTATTATCCAAATATCTACTTTTTTACCTTAGCACTCGAACAATTTCTCTTATTGATCTGTAAGCCACCTCTTCCTTTGTAACATCTGAACTTTTGCCAGTCCTTCTAAATATTTCTGTTCCTTCTCTCTCACATCCCTCTCTCTTATTTTCACTATCTTTCTAAAGTAAATCTTTATTTTATCCTATGCTCTACCTAGCATCTCAAGAATATCTATTTGCTCCGACAGCTCTTGAATTTTACCCAATTCCTTATTTTAACAGATATGCAAGGAAATGCCAATGTCCTTCTTTCTTTTTCATTCCTTATATCTTTATCTTAGCTCTTACAGGTGTGTGATCAAATACCATTAATGGCAGTCTCTCAAAGCTTTCAACCTAATGTAAATGCTCTAGTAATGCTTAGTTTCCGCCATCATCATCTAAGTTATTGCATCGTAGGGAATATTGCATCATAGGGAATATTACATAAACTCCCTCAGAACTGCTGCTCCTCAAAATTTTTTAATACAATCTATTAAATGCCTACCTAGTTGTACAGCCTTCATTCTAGGGCACTCCAACATATCCTTCTTGCTACACACTAAATTCCAGTCACCACCTATAAAACAAAATGTCATACTGAAAAGTTATTTCTCCAAATATTCTCTAATCTCCATAAACTGCAGTCTTTAGCATATAGGTATTTCCCCCTAAGTAAACCTCTTTCCCTGTTAATATCTGCTCAATGCAATAAATCTTTCATTAGTGTTTTTTTTTCCTTTTACTACAGTTATAGACCCTTTCCCTATCAATGCAATAACACCCCATTTTTCCTTTGTCACTGACATTCTGCTAAATATCAATACTGAAATCCTCTTTTTATCAAAGTTGTAGCTTAACTTTTATCCAAATGTACTTCCTGCAACATGGTATCCCGCACTCTAAATGTCCCAAGTCTTCTTTTTCTTTCGGCAATTCTCGTTAGGGGTCTCCACAGCAGATCATCCGTATCCACTTCTTCCTGTCCTCTGCATCTTGCTCTGTCACACCAACCACCTGCATGTCCTCTCTCACCACATCCATAAACCTTATCTTAGGCCTTCCTCTTTTCCTCATACCTGGCAGCTCCATCCTTTTCCCAATATATCCAGCATCCCTCCTCAGCACGTCCAAACCAATGCAATCTTGCCTCTCTGGCTTTGTCTCTAAACCATCCAACCTGGGCTGACCCTCTAATATACTTATTCCTAATCCTGTCCACCCTCATCACAGCCAGTGCAAATCTTTAACTCTGCCACGTCCAGCTCGGACTCCTGCATTTTTGTCAATGCCACTGTCTCCAACCCATATAACATAGCTGGTCTCACTACCTTCTTGTAGACTCAATATAGTTCAGTAATCTTTTTCCTGTGCCTGTACGGGCATTTGCATTCTATGTTAAAAATGACAAAGTATTCTTTCATGTTAATGCTGCAATCACTTATAACAGGGGACGTTCAAGACTACAGAGTTAGTTACAAACCCAGACTGAAACTCCCCTCTCAAGCACGGCTAGGCCAGTCAAGCCTAGGGCGAATTTATGAATACCCATTCAATTATCCATCTGCCATATGAAGAAAGTTACAGTGTCTCAGTCTTCCTTATCTGCAGTGGGACAGTATTCCTGACATGAGGGAGACACTGAGTAAAGAATATGTCTTTCCACCTTGTTTTAATGTTTTATAGGTTTATAGATTAGTACTAGGTTAACTGCCCTTGGGGGCTATTTTAAGCCTATCCAATTAACCTACGCGAGAATCAAACCCTGCACCTTGTGTCTGCCAGGTAAATATCTTAACCATTACGCTGAAGAATACTTACATCCCTTATTCTACTATTTGTGGGACTGTTCAACTTTTGAAGGTTCAGAGATACTGAACGACTGGGTCCATGACTGCTTGGAAAGCAAGGCATATGACTCCACTGAGAAGCCTGTAAGACATAGAAAAGACAACAGCATTTCTAGTCTTTTCTGATAGCTTAGTGACTAATTCTGTAATCCTGCTTGTTAGGAATTTCTGGGGCCTTGCCAACCATTTGATTTGTCTGACAATGTACAGGACAAATGGGACACTGTATTCTATAACTGGTCTGAAGAGTTCAGAATATAAGGGGACAATAACATCTTTAGATCTGCATGATATTCTTTAAACATTAAGCTACATCAAGTAGACGGATTTCCTGAAAAAACACTGCTATATGGTGATCAAAGGAGAGGGAACTGTAAACCCAGGTTTCTAACTACATATTCATTTTGATGTAGGGTACTGTAAATGTTATCTGCTTAGAGATGGTTTGCCAGCCAAATGTGAAAAAGTATCCTTTTCAGCATTTAATTTAAACCAATTTTTCAATAAACCAGACAGTAAGTGTTAGTTCTTGCTGGAGAACTTCTGTGTCAGATGGAGATTTGACACCGACTCCAACTTTGCAGTCAGCTGCAAACTTGGTTAGCTATAGGTTTTTGAGGTTTTTTTTTTTGTTTGTAGAAGTAAATACAGAGCAAAAAACATTCCCAATGTTGAGCCCTGTGGGTTACCGCTAATCACCTTCATGTTCTGATACTACCCCTGCCACCTTCATTGTGTGGGTTTTGTGCCTTAGCCAATTTGCTATCCATCTTACAACATAAGAGTCCTACTTGTAATGTGCTTAGTCTATTAATTATGCCCACATGGGGGATGGTGTCAAATAGCTTGGCCAAATTAAGGAATAATAGTGTGACTTCTGTGAACAGCCTGCAATAACTTTTTACAGAAGTTTACCAGGTTTATTAGACAGGCACTATCTTTAATAAAGTTACTGCTGCACATCTAGCCTGTTGAGATTTTTAATATCTATGTTAATCAAATCTATTGCGATGTGTTCCATGGCCTTATGAATGAAACTCATCAGGCAGATCAGCCTACAGTTTCCAGGGTTGGCAGTAGTGCCACCTTTATGGAAAGACATCACCAGTGCAGTGTGCCATACTTCCAGCACTGAGCCTGTAGCCAGGCTAAGGTCAAACAGCTTATGAAGGGGTTATACCAAGGCATGTTTAGAACTATATAACAAACAGCCCAATATGTTATCTAGTTCCATGGAGGAAGTGTTCTTAGTCTCGGACAGCATGTTCAGTACATGTTTAGCGACTGTGTAGGGTTTGAGAGATACAGTGATTGTGGGGCTTTCTGCTAGTAACGCATCTATATCTTCCGACAGCTGACTAACAAGACTTTTACACAGTTGTAATTTCACACCTTTGAGATAATGTCACATTTTCAGTTTAATTCACTATAATACTCTCCTTGTCTCACTAACACACAATAAACACAGTACTATATGTACTTGCAAGAACAGAACCTGACCCTTCAAATAAGAGCAATAGCTCCAAATTGGCGGGATGCTTGCACAGGCATTGTATCTTCCCTAGAATTAAAGGTGCCTACCATAAACTGCATGTTATTGCCACTGTTTATTCCTAAACACATTGCTGCTTGTTTCAGTGTTCTGTATTTGCATCCAAAGTGCAGTGCAAAAAAACAACCTGTAAATATTCAGTCAACCATTAACTTTATAACTAACTCTGAAAATTAAATGACTAGCCTTGAAAAAAAGAAAATAATCCCATTACTTTATGATTATTGTATCCTAAAATTAAAGCTGCTGGGGATGTATTCATTGTAAACTATTTCCCCCTATTTTTCTTGTTTTTGTTTTAACCTTATATTCTTTCAAAACGACTATTCTTTCATTTTTATCAAGTTTAACTTCAAGGAATGAAGAAAAACACTACCTTAACAATCTGTGCTCTTTAGTCTATTTTTCCAATCCATATACTAAAGAAAAAAATATTGTCAATTTATATTTTTGTCAGCAATTCAACACTCATAACCCAGACCGCTACCAGTTACAGACCACAATACTGTTTAACTCTGCCTGCTACTTCCTAGACTTTTCTTATGCGACAACGTAAATAATAAAAGTACTTTACTTTTTAAGACTGTTTCTTGGTTTACTGTTACTAGTCAAGTCGGCTGATACTTAGACAACAGTTGCAATAAAACTATATGCAATGTATTATTATGTGTATGCTTTTATAACTTACACTTAGGAAAACAGAAAACAGTTACTTCAAGCTGCACACTACATATTACATTTATGCTTTTAAACCTTGCATTTAGAATGATGCTTTCTTGTCTTACTATTAAGCTAACAAACTAGCCTCCCCCGTGGTTGCATTTTACCATAATATGAAACTATGAACTGAAAACAAATGGTCCAAGCACACTAAGGACGGCCTAAAAAAGATTTATCATAAAAATTAATATACAAGCACTTTCAACCTGCCCAAATGCAAGGCTTTTTCAAGTGTAAAAGAAAAACTGAAATTCTCCATTGAAATACCTTTAGCCCTCTAAAAAGGCGCAAATTCTTTAAACATAATGTTAAAAAACTAAAGTGTTTACAGAGACATACCTCCCCCTTAGTTACAACAGTGCATACTACAATCAAGTACATTTTATTTTACATAATTATTTTATATATTTATCCAAATTGCATTGTGATGACATTTTGTTATGCAATGCATATAAACCTAAAGCAGACCTATAATTCATTTGCTTTTTTCACCAAATAAGGTTTTATAGGTATATGTTCATTAAATGCATTGGTTGCATTTAGTTTCAGCTGCCAGTAGGTTTCCCTACAACTCCACCAGTTTTCCCAATCCCCTCCCCTTTGGTCCATTAAAACATGTTCCAAAAACCAAACCCTGCATGACCAGGTTCAGCATAAAGATGTCTATATAGGGCACTGTTTAAAATGTTCTTCCTGATGTTGTAAGTGTGTTCATATGTACATTTGCTTAATGTCCTCTATGATTTACCTATGTAGAAACTGGGACGGTTTCTACACACTGCCAGGTAAACTATACCTTTTTTAATAAAATTTCCTTTCCTAAATTTGATAATACTATTTAGACCATTGTTCAAAACTATTTGGTCCTAGTCTATAATGTACCTGCAGTATCTACATCTTCCACACCTTTTTGTTCCTGTGGTCCCCTGGTTACCCATGTTATTTTTGTTTTTCTCAAAAAGTTTCTTTAAGTTCATTCTTGTTTAAAAGACAAACTGGGGAACCTCACCCAGTTTATGTACTATGTCTTGGTTAAATTTCAGCATTTTCCAATTGTTCTCCACTATACTTTTTATTTCGTTTGAACTATTGTATTAACTCACTAATGCCCTGTTGTAACTTTGTCCAGTGCTGTGTTGCCTCTTGGGGTTTATACTGCCCATCCCCTAACAAAGGGGTGTATTTTACACCCCATCCTTCCACCACTTCCTTAGCAACTTTCTCAATTAAGTTGTTCGGGTATCCCCTAGCCCTAAAGAAACTTGATATCAATTCAATTTCACATATAAGGTCATTTTTCTCTGAGGTCATTCTGGTGGACCTAACCATCTGACCTTTTATTATACTCCTTTTCTGTTTCCACGGATGCGGACTACTGTTATGGTAGATAGGAACTACTAAATGTATCTTTACGATATATATTAAATTTTAAACGTCCAACAAGTTTCTCTAACCTAACATCTAAATAGTCTTTCTTGTTGTAGTTAAAAAAAAAACTGCAGGAAAGCAGTAGTGGAGTTTAAATACTCAATGAAGGATTTATGAACTTCCCTGGGCCCATCCCAAATGACAAATTTAGCATCCAAAAAGCAGCGGTATAACAATGTATTTTCAATAGGTAGAACCAGACACATAGGGAATATCCCACTTTAGGAGAACCAAATTAGCGTATATGGGGGTGCAAGTTGCCCCCATGGCTACGCCTTTAATTTGGTTGAAGGTCTTTCCCTCAAAGTAAATGAAATTGTTCTCCAAAACTATTCTCATAAGCTCCACCAAGACATCTACATCCTCTCTTAAAGAAGCGCTCTTCTCATTCAGCAGTGCAGAAAACATTTCTAAGCCTTCCTCAACTGGTATGCATGAAAATAAGTCTACCACATCAATGGTTATGAAACAAATTTCATCCCCATATATTTCTGTTTTTAGACTGTGTAGAAAATCCCGAGTCCCTTAAAAGGCGCTCATAATCTTTGGTTAAATGTTTCAAGGAATGGTCTAGGAAGGTGGCTATAGGGTGCATTTTTGAATGTTCTCCAGAAACAATAGGTTTGTAGGGTGAGTTGGTGACACTCTTATGGATTTTGGGGATACCAAAAAATGAAGCTATCCTTGGTTTCTTCATCTGCACAACCCCCTCCCACCCTCTGATCTAACCTATTCTCCAACATTAGTTCCTCTATTGCTAAATCCACCTTTCTGTATGAAATGTTAATTTCATTGATGGATACTGGTACATATGTGCTGATGTCATTCAACATTTCAAACATTTTACTTGAATAGTCCAGGGCATTAACTATAACCATTCCTCCCCCTTTGTCTGGTATCATAATACGAACTTCTTTGTCCATCATTAACTCTTCAAAAAATGTTTTTTCTTTAACAATTAAATTGGATTTGTGTCCACGTTTTTTCCTATTATGGCTGTTATTACTTAAAACATATAAGTCAGATGTACATACTGCTTCAAAAACTTGTAGTGCCGGATGAAGGGGTGCAATGTAGGTACTAGCTTGCCTAAAAGAGTCTATCTCCCTCTGTTGTTGGTCAAACATTAAAGCAAAGTTTAGTTTTCTAACAAACAGTTTTAATTCTACAGGTGTGTCACAAACATCAATGCCCTTAGTTGGTACAAATGTAATACCTTTTTCAAACAATTAAAAGTGTGCTAGCTTAATTTCTATCCCACTTAAGTTGAATATCTTAAAGCCATTGTATGACAAAGTTACACCATCATCACTAATTGTTATACTTTCCCTTTCTTTTTGGTCTTCCCTTGTTTTTTTCCTTTTCCTTTCCCTTTTGAAAACTCCTGCTCATTTACAACCTCCTCATCTCCCCCAGCTGAGTGTGTGATGTAATCCAGGCCTACTTTAGGATCTAGTGGGTTTGGTGTTTTCAATTTAAAAACTGAGTCAATAGTGTTATTACTTTCATGTAAATCACGTGTATTACTACCCTCCATTTCAGTGTTCATTAGTCCCTCACTTTGACTTTTATTCAAACAGTTACCTCCATTAGTGTTCAAGGTTTCATGAACATTGTTTTTACTTAATCTACCTCGAAAGTGTATGCCCTGTTGTCCCTATATTTAAGTCTCTAATTAACTTCGGTTTTCTTTTAAAAACATCCTCATTTCCTATCCACACGTATAAATGAATGTTCATAAACATCTTTATAAAATTCAAACAAATCGTTTCTAATTACTTTGTTTAACCTCTCAGCCTCCCTTAATAAAATTTCTGCCTTTTTTTTTATAAAACTTCACCATTAATGACATTTTAAATCCACATTCATCAAAAATATCATTAAATGCATTAATCATTTCATTATCCTATAACAATACATCTGGATATTTACACATATGAAGGCCCTGTGGCACAATTCGCTTATTTAAACATTTCTCAAGGCATACAATATCTAAATTCACATTTTTAATTCTAAATAGTTTGTTTTCTAAGTCCCTAATTCCTTCCTTTAAGGAAGCCATAGCTACAGAGCGATCGTGATGACCATAAACATTAGTCCGTTCTACATTTTCATGAAATAAATCTTTTGCTGTTGTATGAATACAGCCAGTCATTTAAGTTCATATTCTGTAGTGCTGTGCTCCCTGTTAATTTGTTACTATTAACAGGAGCATTTGAAGTAGAAACAGCACCTGCAATTAAGTTGACACCAGTTCATTGTAAATCCATGTTCAGTCCTCCATCTTTATTGCCCAAAACTGGGATTTCTCCCAGAGTTTCTCCATTCCTATTGCTGAAAACCGAGACTTCTCTCCTGGTTTTACTCTTTCTGTTATTAGTACCCGAAAAAAGCCACTGGCTTCCATAACCATCCTGCATGAAGGTAATGAACTCATGTAATGACCAACCGTTGGTACTAGATCCGCCTCCTCCCTTCTCCATCGCAACCCAATTGGTTGCTGCCATGTGTATCTGCCCACAAGGAAGTGCCCCACTAGACTGAGTGAGGAACTCAAGGAGGCACGAAAAGTCTGTTTTTAAACTCTGCATTTCATCGTTTAGGCTAGAAATGGCTGTAAACACCTGCTGTTGTATTTCGGCATTTAACTCTCCTGTATTCTCATTGCCCATAATTAGATTAGCCATACTCAATGCACCTTAGTCCACACCAAACACTATAACCAAAAAGTAGTAGGAATCTTTTACCAGAAACTACGAATTGAAACCAAATGGTCCAAGCACACTAAGGACGGCTTAAAAACAGATTTATTGTAAAAATTAATATACAAGCGCTTTCACCCTGCCCAAATGCAAGACCTTTTCAAGTGTAAAATAACTGAAATTTTCTATTTAAATACCCTTTGCCCTCTAAAAAGGTGCCAATTCAAACAAAATGTTAAAAAAACAAAGTGTTTATAGAGACATATCCTCCCCTTAGTTACAGCAGTGCATACTACAATCAAGTACATTTTATTTTACATAATCTATTTTATATATGTATCCAAATTGCATTGTGATGGCATTTTGTTATGCAATGCATATAAAACTAAAGCAGACCTATAATTTTGTTGCTTTTCTCACTAAATAAGGTTTTATAGATGTATGTTCATTAAGACCCGGGATGTTGGATGCATTTAATTTCAGCTGCCAGTAGGTTTTCCTACAACTCAACCAATTCTCCCAATCCCATCCCCTTGGGTCCATTAAAACATGTTCCAAAATTCCAAAACCAAACCCTGCATGACCAGGTTCAGCATAAAGATGTCTATATAGGGCATTCTTTAAATTTTCCTTCCTGATGCTGTAAGTGTGTTCATATATATGTTTGCTTAATGCCCTCTCTGATTTACCTACGTAGAAACTGGGACAATCTCTACACACTGCCAGGTAAACTATACCTTTTGTCATACAATTTTATTTCCTAAATTTGATACTACTACTTAGACCGTTGTTCAAAACTATTTGGTCCTTGCCTATAATGTATCTGCAGTATCCACATTTTCCACACCTTTTTGTTCCTGTGGTCCCCTGGTTACCTATGTTATTTCTGTTTTTCCCGGAAAGTTTAAGTTCATTCCTGCTTAAAAGACAAATTGGGGAACCTCACCCAGTTTATGTACTATCTCTTGGCTAAATTTCAGCATTTTCTAATTGTTCACCACTATACTTTTTATTTCTTTTGAACTATTGCTGTACTGAATCACTAAGGCCCTGGTGTAACTTTGTCCAGTGCTGTGTTGCCTCTCTGGGTTATACTGCCCGTCCCCCAACAAGGGGATGTATTTTACACCCCATCCTTCACCACTTCCTTAGCAACTTTCTCAATTAAGTTGTTCGGGTATCCTCTAACCCTAAAGAAACTTGATATCAATTCAATTTCGCATATAAGGTCATTTTTCTATGAGGTCATTCTGGCAGCCATGACCATCTGACCTTTTTCAGTTCGTAGTTTTTGGTAAACTGTTCCTACTACTTTTTGGTTATAATTTCCGTGGTGGTGCAGCGGTAGCATTGTTGCCTCACAGCAAGAGGTTCTCCCGTTCGATTCCCGGCTGGAGTGCGGGGAGTGCCTTGTGTGTGGAGTCTGCATGTACTCCCCATGGTTGGGTAGGCGTTTGAAAGACATGCGTAAATGGGTGTGCCTTTATTGAAGGTTGACAGTCGAGTTGGCACCTAAGCGTTCGTGAAAATCTACTGCCAATCATTAGCGGACCAGAGTTCCGCTGTGGTGACCCCTAACCCGGAAAAGCCGAAAGACAACAACAACACAACATGAAACTAGTTTAAGACAAACTATGGTTAGAAAAGGAATCATTATTCTACTTATTTTTCTATTTAGTTCCTTCATGGGTAACAACAGAGAGATATATTTATTATATTTTACAATTGTTGACTGGGAGAGTCCGACTGGATACATGTCCATTTGCAGCAGAGGCCCATGGAGAAAAGATCCACAAATCAATTACAAACAATTATAAGAAGTACAACAGCAGCAATCATGTTTAAATAGACAGTACACAAGCACAAAAATTAAAATTAGATACATGACCGATGCAAACTGAGATTTAAGTTTTTCAGTTCTCCCACTGGTTTTAGCAATTCACTATGGGATTAATACTTTCCAGTTCTCTCACTATTTGCTAAATTCACCTGTTAGCCTTCATCTCGCTCTTCACTTTCTCAAAGTATTGGCACCTAGTTCAAATCAAAGCTTCTCTTAAGTCTTCTGGTCAGTTCTTGGGCTTCTTCATGCAATGCAAACATTTCCTTTGGAACAAGGGAAATGGTTCCACTTGCACAGTGTTTCTTGGATTCCCCTACTTGGGCAGTCAAGAAACAGAGCCCCCTTCACCTTGCTGACTGCAGTTTTGTTGGCTTAACTTTTTTTCCAAAATCTCATCAGCCTCCATATAAGCTTTTGACCCGCCTGTAAAAAAAGCAATATTCTGAAAACTGGCAGATACAATCATTTGAATCTCAAACCAGCCTCAAAACAGCTCTTAACGAAAATAAATATGGACCTATGCTGTTTTCTAGAGGTTAAAGTTCTTGTGGGGATATGATGTGCCCGCTTGATTAACAAAACCTACTATAGGACATTGGTTCAGTTACATATTTGTACGTTCACAAAATTATTACAGTATGCGCCATCCAACCTATCTGGTAAAGCAGAAAACTTCAGATTTTCTCTTTGTGCTTTATCTTCTAGGTCTACTGCTTTTGAAATATTTCTTCATCTGATACTTCAGTCGGTCATTCTTAGATAGGTCAATATTTATTTTTCCAACCACTTTCATTTATTCTTGTATATTCTTCCAAAGCCCCACTTGTTTTTATCCATGCTATTCACTCTATTTTTATTTCGGTTTACTGGAAGCCATCTGCTGCACTGATACTGTACACAAGTCAGCTTCCTGCTTGTGATGATGTGAGGTAGTGCCAGCTGTGTCAAGGGGAGTAGGGCAGTGCATGTGTAACATAAGCCAATATAGCTATCTGGAGTTTTGTAAAAAAAAAAAAGTCATTTGAATATCAAACTGATTTGTACAGATGCTTGTGTTAAAAACATATTTGTAAAGCTGCTGGTGTTAAAAATGTATCAACAGTGGGTCCTGCTGGACAGAAAAGAAATATACATGCATGTCAAACTGTATTGCTTTTACTGATGAAATGTATACATTTTAACAGAGGACATTGGAAGAGAAGGGGTTAAGCTCATCCCAGCTAATCTTAAGAAAAAAAGCCTGAAATGAAATGACTTGATTTAGGCCACAAATATTTTATCTCACAGGTCTAAATGCTTCCAGATAATAGCGTGTTAGCTTCTGCAGGAAGGGTAGAAGTGTTGTAATTGTTTTACAGTTTCCAGATGTTGTAATAAACCTTGGCTAAAGTTGTGTGTGCACTGGGACACATCAGTGCCAGATCCTGGCTCAGTTTCTAGTGAGGGGCTAGTGTAGGAATCAGAGAGTCAAGGAAACAGATGTGATGTCATTCTGTAGCCAGCACTGAAATTGTATTTGAATACTAATGGGAGATGTAACAAGTGCACTCTTTTTTGGACCTGACACAAGAGACACTCATCTATTCTATTTTGCCTTACTATAGTAAATAACTAGGGAACAGTAATTCTTCAGTCAGTTAGGAAAATGCAGTGAGATTAGCTAAATGCTTTTTCTGTATCTGTCCATGTCTTTCCATCCGTGATTTTTATACTTCCTGTGAATGAAACTCTGGTGTTTATTGTAAACAGATGTTCTGTATTTTCATGTTTTTTATTACTTATTATTAACTATATCAAAACCCTTCACTGTGGCTAGTTTTTAGAAACTATTTAAACTTTGAGAGTACTTGTATTTATTTTGTGGCACTGTGGCTCCATGTTCCTGAAATTCATGCTGCTTGGTTACACTACCATTTGTAGAAATATTAATTTTACTAAGTGTAATTGGGTACTCTTGCAAGGCCCTTAAAGTTACTGGCTTCATGTGTTCTGGTGGTAGTGCATCTACCTTACAGTCTGGGAAGGAACTGTCAGAATGGGTAAGCTGTGCTAATCTTTTCCAGGGGTGTGTGTGTGTGTGTGTGTGTGTGTGTGTGTGTGTGTGTGTGTGTGTGTGTGGACGCGAAAATAAAAGTCTCAAGAGTGTGTGATACAGCTACTTTGAACAGGGACACAGATAATTGATTTCACAGAGAGGGGGTGGAGGACTTGGTTTGGAACACCTGGCTAAGGACTTAGCTCTGTAGTGGTCAGTCTTATTTGGGTCCTGGAGAGAAAACCCAGCCCCAGGACTGGAGTGTGCATTCCCTATGTACTCTTAAGGGAAACAGTACTTGGTGCAGAGGGTTGCATCTAAAAATAGTGTGCGCGCCTTTTTTTCTCAAAGTGAACATTTCCCACCGGTGGTCAGGGGTGAGGACTGAGGCTCCTTGATCACCGGCCCAGAGGAGGGATGTCACACTGCTGATAAGCCAAGATGTACTTCCCATTCGCATCATTTTTCTGTTTTGCCGACATCCAGGCAATGAATCTGCTAACTGAACTTGCCTCATATTTTTAACTCTTACTGACTTTGTTTAGTGGTTTCTTTGTTTAAACCCTGGGAGAGCTCTAATTAGTGTGTTAGTTAGCTGTCATCTTGCAGGTGGGTCCCCCCACTTAACTCTCTTCTGACAATCATACAAAAGATTTGCAAAAAAACATACAACATAAAATTAATTCCGCAAACAGTTTAATCTAGATCTGCTGAGTTTTTATACACAACTTTGTGGATTTGACCTGCCCATATATATTATAATCTTTTGTACATACTGGTTGGAAAACATTAATAATCTTGAATATATCTAATTTTCTAGACCAATTCTTACTACTAAAGGGTTAAACCTATACAAATACTTAAGAGGAAGAATTTTGCCATTTATTATTGTACTGCCATAGAAATTGTTATCCATACTTTTAGAAGCCTGCAAAATGAAATTCTTGTATAACATTTAACAGTCATGATTTTATTTATTCATTTATTTTATTAGCCAGGTAGATCAGCTGGTCCACAGACCCTTTTCAACTACAACCCAAGCCAGCCAGTTACATCATATTTGAATGCCACATGTAACACAGCAAACAAATACTGCTTTGTTATATATTGGATAAGTACCACTAGGCCAGAATCAAGAGCATATCAACAAGTGGTAGCCAAGCCCATGTAATAAAAAAAAACTAAGAGATCTACAATTTTCCTCTACCTTGACAGAATGTAAAACCACACTAGATGGCTGTTATGGGGATACCAAATGTAGGATACTCCTACTTGGACAGACATTGCTAAATGGAATATATGGATCTTAAACCTACATTGAAAGAATTTTGAATTCTGAATGGTGAAACTTCCTGTAAAAAGCCTGCATGTGGTACCCAAATATACTGGGTAATATTTCAGTTACTCTGAGTGTTATTTGCTACAGAATCTGGAAATTACAAATACCAAAGAAATCACTGCATCCAAATTTGCGATTCTACCCTCAAGGATGAAAGGGTAGCTCAAAACAGAAGCTGGCTAAGTCAAACTGCAAATGTTAGTACTAGGAATTCTGGTGCACTTTCTGATGACAGAAAATGCTACTTTTATACAGAAAGAAATATTTTTATTCTGAAATAATACTGTATCAATATTAATACTTTCTAGGCATCTATTTCATTCCTCACCCTTAAAAGAAGTTACATACCCAACCCATGATGGAAATTGAATATACTATGACCTGCCATAATGTCTCATTGGAATACCTATGTATAAGAAACAGTACTTTAAAAATCCAGTGACTTGTATAACACAAAAGTTTAATGGAATTACTCCTGAATCCACAGGTACATACTGCAACAAGTAATGCAAGTCTACAAATAAGGAGCATGTATGTCAATGAAGCTGGCTGGAAGCAGAATGTAGTAAAATGCCACTGTTGACGGTGGATCTTTATGCTGAGAGAGCATGCGGAAGAGTACGCTGGGAATATATAAGTAAGACAGTGGAAGCATCTGCCTTCCCGGATACAAAAATACGATTAATTAGGAGGATATATGAGGGAGTGGAGGCAAAAAATGAAGTGAGAAGGTTTTTCTCTGATATGTTGTGTCCAAAGACAGGAACCAGACAGAGGAGCCCCCTTTCCCCTTTGCTGTTTGTGTTCTACTTACAACCACTGGCAATGTAAATAAGGGCCTACAAAATTCAAGGAAATAAATGGTATGGTATTGGAGAAAAGTTGGCATTATTTGCTGGTGATGATATTTCATTACCTGATAAAACCAGAAAAAGGACATCTCAGTGTTGTGGAAGATTTTCAGACAGTTCCAAGAGTTTATGGGATATAAAATTAATGAAGATAAAACAAAGGCCTTAACTGTAGACTTTGCATCCACACATGAATTGGTTCAGCAATAACCTTATTTATGGGAACGTTATAAAATGAAGTATTTAAGAGTATGGGTTAAAAAGGATTCTACTATGCCAGCTAAAGATGCATGGGAGGAGACTAAGCAAAAGAGAATGCAAAAACTGAGGAACTGGAAGCTCTTGTTAATGGATATGTATACCAAGATACAAGTCCAAAAATGTTTTTAGTCCTTTTAGTTTTATACGCAGGTCAGGCATATTTTTATCAACCAGAGGGGAAGTTGAAGAAAGAAATTAATAAAGAGTTGAGGGGAAGAAGGCAAGAGTCAAGCAGGTAAATTGATCATTCCACTAAAACAAGGTGGTTTAGGATTACCTGATTTGAAGGAATATTTTAGAGCTACACAATTAAGGCTCTTATAAATAACACAAGCAGAAAGTTACAATCCAAAGTAGAAAGGGATGATGATGAAAGCAGAAGGGAAATTCAAGAAATAAGGAGTGTGGGATTTCAGATGCAGATCCTCAAGGACAATAACAGTCATATAGAATATTGTATATTGAAAGATAGATGGGTGCACAATACCCAGGATAAAAAAGTCCCCAATCCTGGTAGGCACACTGGTGCCAGGAGTGGAAAAAATGACAGTGTAGAATCCTCAAAATACAGAAACATTCCTACAATGGGGCTAGGCCAGGCCCAGGGGGAGGATGGCCCCTCTACTGTAGGGGGAAGTAACAGTCCACAAAAATCACAAAAACTGACAGGCTAAAGAAGAGCCATAAAGACAACAGAGTGGACTATTGAGGATGAGAAAAAATTGCATATTGTTAGTATTATGCAAAAAGCCCAGAATTTCCAGACACAAGATAAACAAAAAATTAAGAGAAATTAGTGGAAAGAAAAATACTTCCACAAGAAAAACTGTCAGAAGCCTCAAATAATTTGTGTTCATTAATAAAACAGATTCGTGAAAAAACAGTATATAGACCAACAAACTTTGATCTGTTTAGAAAAAGAAGCATCTCAGGTACTGTGAAAATATAAACCACAAAACCTAGAGATTTTTGAAAAGCATAAAAAATATGGATATGGGAAAGAAAAAGTTATTTGACATGGTGCAATATTTATGCAAAGGCG